>NW_020954591.1:32902964-32959395 GCF_900497805.2 Vombatus ursinus | reverse complement strand
CTTCCTTCCTTCCTTCCTTCCTTCCTTCCTTCCTTCCTTCCTTCCTTTTTTTCTCTCTTTCCTTCTTTCTTTTATAAAATTACTAATATGGAAATGTTTTACATTAATGTATATGTATGACCTGTATCAAATTGCTTACCATCTCAGGGAGGGGGGAGGAAGGGGAGAGAGGGATAGAATTTGGAACTCAAAACTTAAGAAAAAAGAATGTTAAAATTGTTTTTACATGTAACTGGAGGAAAACAAAGTATTATTAAAAATATTTTGATAACTGTGTTGTTGTTCAATCATTTTTTAGTTATGTCTGACTCTTTGTGACCCCTTTTGGAGTTTTCTTGGCAAAAATACTGGAGTGGTTTGCCATTTCCTTCTCCAGATCATTTTACAGATGAGACAAATAGGGTTAAGTGTCTTGCCCTGGGTCAACCAGCTAGTAAGTGTCTGAGGTCACATTTGAACTCAGGTCTTCCTGACTCGGGGCCCTGGTGCTCTCTATCCACTGCACCACCTACTTGCCCCCTTTTTTTGTGTGAGGCAATTGGGGTTAAGTGACTTGCCCAGGGTCACACAGCTAATGAGTGTTATGTGTCTGAGGCCAAATTTGAACTCAGGTCCTCTTGACTCCAGAGCTCTATCCACTGTGCCACCTACCTGTTCCTTACCTGCCCCTTTTGATAACTGCATTTTGACATAATTGATTTCCTTAATAATCCTACGAATTTTATTTCATGCATTTAAAAACGTTATTCTAAGAAGGTGTCCAAAGGTTTCACGAGACTGTCAAAGGTATCCACGACTCAAAAAAGGTAAGAGTTCCTGGACTAGATAATCACTAAGAGCCTTTTTAGCACTAATACCATATGATTATTTCTGTAGTGCTTTATGCTATTTCATCTTACTGTTTTCATAATGCATTATGATATTATATTCAATAATAAACAGGAGCTTGAAAATTAACACAACAAATTAAACCCAGATTTTGCCTCGTACGTGTGATAGAACCAAGCAGGTCCTCAGAGCTAACATTCCTCGCAGGTCCTATGACTATCCTAGGATTCCCAAGTATGTTGCCCAGTTTGATCTTTTCCATAGAATTCTATTCAACTTGAACTCTAGTCTTCTTGTACACTGATGACTGGGCCTTCTAGGGATCAGAGAAGTGGTGATGGTGGGAAATCTAAAGTCCTGCCAGTTCATACTTTGATCCTGAGAAGCAGAAGACTGGGACAGAGAATAAGGGATGTCACTGGGGATGGGTATGTGGCAGGGAGGAATCGCAGATAAGTTAGAAATCAAAGAATCAAGAAAGTAGGCAAGTGGGAAAAGGAGAGGAAGAGGAATAAAGTGATTTTTCCAGGATAGATGATGGAGAAAGAAGAGCTTTGCTGGTGACTTCCTCTCTGTTGTTGTGTTGTTCATTCAGTTTTTTCAGTTATGTGCAACTTTGGGATTTTCTTGGCAAAGATCCTAAAGTAGTTTGCCATTTTCTTCTCCAGCTCATTTTACAGATGAGGAAACTAAGGCAGACAGGGTTAAGTGACTTGCCTAGGGTCACACAGCTAGTAAATAAGTGTCTGAGGCCAGATTGAACTCAGGAAGATGAATCTTCCTGACTCCAGGACCAGCACTCTATCCACTGAGTCACTGACTTCATCCCTAGGGAAACAAAAATTCTGGAAGAAATAATACCGTATCCACTTCAGTTAAGGGCATTATTACGTCCATACTGACAGAGAGGCTACCCTCCTCCATGACTTCTCAGTTGAACTCTTCTCCCCAAATTTTCTAGTTTCCTGCTTCAATCTGCTCTGTGTAACACAGCGTGCACCATCCATTATGTTCTCGAGCCGCCCATGTCTCTGCTCAAATTGCTCTTGCCCATCTAGTCCTGTAACCACTGCTACCTGAGGATTTCATGGCCTCCTGTTTCCTTGCCTCACTGACTCTAATAGGCATAATTTCTCAAGAGGCAAATCTACTCCTCGTCTCCCCTCAGAATAAGCTGTCCCATCCTTCAAATAGCGTCTCACTTCTCTTCCTTGTTAAGAACCTTGAAATCACCTTTTCTGGAAAGTTCCCCCCTATGAAACATAACCACTTAACCTCCAGAAAATTTGAAAGAAAGAAGAGAAAACTGAGGCCCAGAAGGGTAAAACACTAGTGAAAACTGCATAGGCCTCTGCTGCTTGTCCATTAAACTAAAGGCAATTGCTTTATAATTCGTCTTCCCACTTCCAATCTCTCCCCTCTCTGATCTATCCTTTCACTGCTACCTTGTCACACCTGTAATTCCTTGTCACGCCTGTAATTCAAAACTTTCAGTGGTTCCCCATTGCCTACCAAAATAAAGTACCTACCTTTGATCTCGTCATTCAAGGCTGGCCCTCTGCTATCTGCTTCCATTGACCCATTCTAATCTTAATTCCCACCATTTACTCCCCATCCCATACTCTATGTTTCAATTGCCATTTCCATCTTCAAAGTTCAACCCAGGCACTTTCACCTATAGGAAGCCTTCACTGACACTGTTCCCTTCTAAGTACAAATGGTCTTTCCTTCCTCAGATTTCGTAAAGCACTTTGTCTAGATCTCTGTCTGGACCTTTGTAATTATCCTAGTGTCCTTGGTTCCACAGTTCTTCTTCTCTGTTCATGTGCCTTTTGCCTCTATCAGTTCTTTTAATCCTGGAGTACAGAGCCTCTGTCCTATCTCTGTATCCCCGGTGCCTAGCATGGTGCCATTAGAACAGTAGGTGCTTAATAAATATATGTCAACTTTGAAATAACATGGGGAGAGAGCCAGAATTGAATCAGGTTTGTTGCTATGAATTGAGATAGACAATTTGGGCTGATTTTAATGGCTGATTTTATATAAATGATCTTTTACAACCTCTGGAACTGCTACTTTGCAGTCTTAACAAATTGCTGGCTTTCCATTCCTCTCCCCCTGTCATCTTCAGTTAATGCAGGGTCCATTAGGACTTGAGAAACTTATTATTGCAATAAAAAAATACATCCTATCCATATCACAGACCATATATCTGAATCCTGCATAACATCCTCACAGGGATTAATCCATATTTTAAGCAAGTGTTTTCTAACAGTGATGCCTTAGTCTCATCCTAATTTATTTTCCTGGATGCTAAAGCAACAATAGTAAAGGGCTACTGTAAAATCAGGATTCTGCCTACTTTGTGTTTCTAGATTGCAAATGACTGGCCATTCTTCACAAACCATCCTCCACAACATCCAGTGGTGTTATACAGAGAACAATGGCTTTGAAATCAGAGGACCTGGGTTCAAATCTTGGTTCTGTTACTTAGTACCTGGGTAACCTGGGACAAATCATGGAATGTCTCTGGATGTCAGTTTCCTTATCTGCAAAATGAGGGGGTTGGACAAGATGGATTGTGGGCTCCCTTCCAGCTCTACATCTTGGATCTTATGTCCAGAAATGAGTAACCAGAATAGCAAGGATATGGTCACATACAGCCTATTTGAAGGAATTGGACATAAACTAGAGAAGAGTCAGGAATGGCACAATAGCGATCATCAAATATGTGATGAGTTGTCTTTAAAGAGGGGTTTGACTTGTTCTTAGACAAAAGTGGAAACAATTTGGAAGAAATTAGCAGGAGATAGGATTCGACTTACTTTAAGGACAAATCTCTTCACAATAAAAGATTTTCAAAACATAGAATTGACTGCCTCTGGAGCTAGTGAAATCTTCAAGCAGTAGCTGAATGGTCATTTATGAGGGATGTGACAGGAGTGATTCATGCTTTAAGTAAGTGTCTAAAAGTGGAATGAGCTACCCCTGGCAGGTGGTGAACTCTGCCTTGCTTGAAGTCTTCAGGTGAAGACAAGTGGGGCATCACTTGCTAGAAGGGAGTTGTGATAGTGTTTGGGTCGGCATAAATGGTCTCCTTCTCCATCAGGGAGTTGGTGACTTCTTTAGACTCTTCTAGCTCTGGAATTTTATAATTCTAGATTTGAGAATAAGATCACCAGGATCACACAATCACTCTCTGGATGTCTCATATGACTAGAACACTCCTTTCCCTCCACTTCTTAGAATCCCTAATTTTCTTCAAGACTCAGATTAAATGCCATTGTCTACAAAAAACCTTTTCTAATCTCTCTAGCTCTTAGTTACCTCCCCACAAAAATCACCTTGTGTCTGTCACATAGTAGGTGATTAATAAATGCTGTGTTGATTCCATCACCACTACCACATATTAATAATATGAAAGAAGGATACACATTATTAGTCATAATTCAGGATTTAGAAAGTTTATATTACATACAAGCCTTGGAGGTAGTAGACTGGACCAACAGATAGATACTTGATGCCAATGCATTCACCATTATATGTATGATACCTACCCAGATGTGGGGATATGTGGACCAGATGGCAGATGGTAAACGGTTCTGGGATAATCCATTACCACACTTTGACACCTAGCAAAAATCTCAGGGGAAATGGGACATAAGCCCATTAAATTCTAATGATCAAGAGAATTGAGATATGATCCTTCCAAAAGGGTGAAACAGGAGCATTTCTGAGAGAGAAAATGGTGCTACAAGTTGTTGGGAGACACTGAGGCAGCCAGATGTAATGGAAAGGGCAGCTAGGGTGGCACAGCCGACAGAGCACTGGGCATGGGGCCAGGAAGACCTGAGTTCAAATCCAGTCTCAGACACTTACTAGCTGTGTGACCTTGGGCAAATCACTTAATCCTGTTTGCTTCAGTTTCCTTATCTATAAAATGAGCTGGAGAAGGAAATGGCAAACTACTCCAGTATCTTTCCTAAGAAAACCCCCAAATAGGGTCATGAAGAGTCAGACACAACTTAAATGAGTCAACAACAACTACAGCTGTACTGGCAGTCAGTAAACTATGGTTTGAGTCTCATCTGTGTCACTGCTAATCTGTATAATCTTTGACAAATCACTTTACCTCCCTATGACTCAGTTTCCTCATCTGTAAAATGAGAGTTGGACTAGATGAGCTCTGAGGACCCTTCTAGTTCTGATATGCAATTATATTCTGTGAGTCTAAGAAAGCCGTGGGATATGGTGGAAACACACATCATCTATTTCTCAATTTTGTCTAGGCTTGGCCCAGGCCCTAACCTGTCATCATCTCCTGTGTCTCTCCATAAGAGTGATCTTCCTTAGAAGATCTGCTATCAAACATTCCACTCATGTCAAAACAATCAGCCTTTGGTCATAAATAAGTTGGTGGATAGATCTGGATCATAGGATTGAGAACTGAAGCGACCTCAAGGGTCATTATTTGATTTCCTCTTTTCACAAATGAGGAAACTGAAACTCACAAACATAGAATGATTTGTCCCATCATCCAGGCAGTAAACAGCAAAACCCAGAACTGAACCCAGGTTCTCGGACACTAAATCTTGTGCCTTTTCCCCGACACCATGATGCCATTGGCATCTGCTGTCTCTTGCTTTCATTCGTGGTTGTCAGGTTAGGACGTGGCATCTATTACCTCGAGCATTCCTCCCAACATTTTCCAGGCTTTTTCAATGTAGAAAGTTTCTTGGCTTGTCCATCATTCATAATATGTCTCTTTTTTATGCTTCTCTGTGTTATGTTCAGTCGGAAATGACCCTCCATTTCAATTTCCTTCCTGTCACAACAATCACAAAGTGTCTGGGTGACTGTGATATTATCTGATGAAAATCATAATAATGACAGTTGACACAGATAATGATTTGATAAATACCTCCCCACTTGCTTTGCATATAATATCCAAGATGTACTCATAATTTCCTCAATAGTGCCTTACATGGTATCCTAGAAGGTAACAACTATTTCCCCTTAGACCTCACACAGCACTTTTATATCATACCCATCTAATACACTTATTATATAATTGTCGACTGTAGTCATCTTTATGGGTGTCTTATTCTCCTAATATGTTATTTCCCTAAAACATTTTAAGTTTCAGGAGGGCAAGGGCTGTGTCTGCACACATTAAATGCTTAATATATTTCTGGTGAATTTAATGACATAGATAGGGCATCCAATATCACATCACTAGTCTTGTTTTGCTCATATTAGATGGAAGATCTAATGATATCTTATTGCAGTGTTTCATCATGGCATGGAGATAACTTTGGGTTCTCAAGGCCAAATGTCCCAAGAGCACAAGCTGGGAGGGCTTTGAGTACACATCAGATGATCAAATAAAGTATGTTATTGAGGACCAGGCTCACAAAGTTTGGAATTATTCAACATCAGCAAGTTGCTACCAGGTAATTTTTTTAAACACTTCAGCCAAAAGTGGATGGATTGTGATCTATGTGGGTGAAAAGAACACCCACACTGGAGAAAATCATGCATTTTTTGAAATAGTGAGGAAATATAGAAGAATAAATTAGGACAAAGACAGTTGGGTTTTAGTCTAGTTCTGCCAAGCCATTGTGACCTTGCTCAATCTATTTCACTTTTCTGAGTCTTGACTTTCTCATCTATAAAATGGGGGTAATAACACCTGCATTACCTATCTCCCAGGGTTTTCTGTGGGGAATGTGACTTATAAACTTTAAATTGTTACGTAACCATGAGCCACTGCTCCTACCACTACTGTCTAAGCATCAGTTTCCTTGTCTGTAAAAGGAGTATGATGAGGATACGCACACTGCTCACCTCATAGGATTGTTCTCAGGAAGAGAAAATTAAACAGAGTTTGATAAATTACAAAGTCCTATACAAGTGCTATGTGATGCAGCTAATTCTACAAATTTCAAGCACCATGGCAAGAATGGTGGGGAGAGAGAGGCTATAAAGACATTGCGGGTCAAGGGGATTCTCTGTATCTCTTGAATCAAGGGTTCTTAAGCTCTGGTCTGCAGAACCCCAAGGGGTCTCTAGATAGATTTCAGGTAGTCCATGGATGGGAAAATTCAATTCAATTAAATAAACATTTGTTAAGTGCCTACTAAGTGCTAGGCACTGTGTTAAGTGCTGGGGATACAAAAAGAAGCAAAAGCCAGCCCCTGCTCTCAAGGAGTTTACAATATAAGGGCAGGGGGAAGGAGGAAACAAATATGCAAACAATTATATACAAAGCAAGTTATATACAGGATAAATAGTAAACAATTAAAAGAGGGAAAGCACTGGAATTAAGGATTAGGGAAGGCTTCCTGTAGGAGATGGCATTCTAGTTGGGACTTAAAAGCCAAGGTGGGGGGAATTATGTCTTTATTTTTAGTAGCTAAAATTTATAACTGAATTTTAATATTTCCTTCAATTATAAATGTAAGCAACAACTCACGATAGTGTTAGACTTCAAGAGACTGACAAAAAGGTCCACAACACACAAAAAGTTAAGAACTCCATCCTAAATTATACTCTGCAAGATGCTGACTCTATTTAGGCCAGTCTTGGCCAGGGCTAACAGTGGGCTGTCTTGACTGTGTCTTCCAAGTTGAGTAGTGAGCGTTGCAGAGAACTCCAAGTTCCAAGTTTCAGGAAGAAGGAAACGAGGGACTGCCCCCCCCCCCAGCTCCTTGCAGCTGCATGGGGAGGTAGTGACAAGTCCTGGACTTTATCAGGTCCCTCTCTGTGGGGGAGAAAGTCACTGCTTGTGATCGGAAGGAGGTGGATCAGAAGAGAAAGAGAAGGGGGGAAAGGGGGCCAAAAGGAAACATGGAGATCCAAGAGATGACAGAGATAGGGTAATGATGGTACTCTTCATAATGATAATGATGATTACATATTTAAAGATCCACCCTCCCTTTCCAAGTAGGGGAGCTGAGGGGGGAGAAGGGAGGTTAGAGAAACGGCAGTCTCTGCATAGATATTCTGCTCTGAAAATGGAATTGTTGTCAAACTTGGAAAGCAGTTTCCCGCCCTGAATAAAACACTGACATTTGTCTAATTAAAAACCCTAATGGAGATTTTGCAGACAGAGAGAAACCGCCAATGCATCTGCTGGTGAAGGCTCCATATGGTCCAATGTGCTGTGTATTCTGCTGCTCAGATGGAACGGGGCACTCTGGTATTAAAGCTGCCCACCCATTAAATTACCTCAGTAGCCCTAAGGACTATTAACATTAACAGCAAGGAAGGGTCTGTTTAGATTTCTTGTCCCCTCAAAGCAGTGGTTGTTTGATGTGGACTCTGAGGAAGAGGAGAGCATGGATCAGGGCATGGGCAGGAAAGATGAGATCCAGAGCAACAGAAGCAATTACAAGGGGGGTTCCCCCAACTGTGAGTATTGCTCGACTGGATCAGAGTAATGAAGCAAATGAAGAGCTTAAGAGTGGTCCGAAGGAGGATTATAGATTTTTAGCATCATAGTTCTCAGGCAAGAAGGGTCCTTAGATGTCATTGAGTCCAATGCTCTCATTTTACAGAAGAGTAAACTGAGGCCAAAGAGATGTAACCAAGGTCACAGAGCAGTAAGTAGCAGAGTCAAGATTTGAACCTGGGTCCTCCCACTCCATCCATTGCTCTTTCTATTATATTCTGCTACTTTCTCTATACTAGCTGCTTTAAGATCTGCACAGCTATTAAATGGTCTGAATTATTCAAACCCCTTGCATGCGATAAGCCTGAATGTAGTACTCAGAATTAAGTGACACATTCATTGGACAGCCTCAGTTTAGGCTTTTGTGAACAGACTATTTTAAAGGAATGGAAATGGGGCGGGGGGAGTACACATTATCTGTCACAAAAGCACTTGCTTAGAATGTGTGGTAATGCTCAGATGCTTTGGTTCTATCTGCCTTGTCTCAAATGATTCAGCCAACCTGAGTGGGCCTTTCAGCTATTTCAAGAAGTTTCCCACATAGGAATCACATCCTAATCCCTTCCTTGTCTTACCACTTCCCTTGGTCCTGCCTGCTACGATTCCATCATCTCTCTCCATCCATCTCAACCCCTCTTGGACACTCACGCAAAGATCTCTGCATTTAAGATAGCCCCGTCCTTCAGGAGTTCTCTCACAGGGCAAAACCAAATGACAGCAACAACAGCCCAAAAACCCCCTAACTAACATGTAGTGAGATTTGGAACAGAAATAGCTCATCCTTTCTATTAGTTTGGATTAAAAACCTCGATGAATAGGGAAGAGGAGAAGGGAGCAGAGAGAAACTTTGTCTTTCCATGAGAGCCCATGCTGGGTAGCGATGGGGCGCCTGTCCCCACCATTCATTATGTTTTCAGGGTTTTTGCAGGAGTTTGAAGCACCATAAAGCATTCTGCTGTATCAGCCTAATTACTGGCTTCTCTCACTTCCTACTGGCATTGCAGGTGAAGCATAGCCTGGAGGGACTTGTTGTGATAATAGATCCTGGTGATAAACAACACTGGCTGCTACTGGCCATTCATTATCATAATTACTGATGCCATTTATTTTATCTTGAGGACACAGAAGGGGTGCCAATTTGTGGCAGCTGGAGGGGGGGGCAGGGCAGCAAAAGGTAAGCTATCCAGAGGTAACAGCTAGCTCCCGTGCAAAGACCCTCACATCAACTAGAGGAAGTTGCCCAGGGACTGGGTAGACCAGAGTCAGGAGCACCTCTGGCCAACCCCACCCTCGAGGACCCAGAAGACCAAATGCGGCTCTGCTCCAACATCTGGAACAAAAGTCACATCTCCACACCTCCACTAACAGAAGGTAGTGTTGAGGGTCTTTGTTCTAAGGCTGTGCAGACGCACTCAATCTACAGATGATTATGGATGATCACCAAAGTGATGCCCATAATGTCACTGGTAGGGATATTCTCCCCACCAATACAGCTCTGCTTATTCTGTGCAACTCTTACCTATGTCTTCTTATAAATTTAGCACTGGGGAGAGGGATACCCAACATAAGTGTTCCTGATAATTTTGGGGATACGAGTGGAGTATTCCTACTGCCCAACTCTTGTACCTCCCTTTTGTTATATGACTGGCCTATCTTTTATTTTTTCTGGCCACATATTTCTCTAATGACTTCTTGTCCTTCTTGTCACTTCTCTGGCATAATTCCTCATTGGAAATGTGTTGTGGCCTACTTATATCCACCCATTTGTAGAAAAAGGTTTTTTTTTTTCTTGTCTCTGTTTTGTTTTTTTGTTTTCATTTCACATTTATTTATTAATTTATTTTGCCTTTTGGCTTCATTTAGAGTGAACATGTCCATTGAACTCAATTCTTAGCTCTCATCATGGAAGACACCCTGGGTTCTTGAAAGCCATGACAATAGATCAAAAGAGGTTATGTTGTTGTTATTTAGTTGTGTCTAACTCTTCATGACAGCATTTGGGGTTTTCTTGGCAGAGATACTAGAATGTTTTGCTATTTCCTTCTCCAGCTCATTTGACAGATGAGGATGAGGCAAACAAGGTTAAGTGACTTTCCCAAAGTCATACAGCTAGTAAGTGTCTGAGGCTGGATTTGAACTCAGGTCTTCCTGACTCCAGGCCCTGCACTCTATCCAAGGCACCACCTAGTTGCCTAGAAGGTTCTACCATGCCACAAAAGCTCTAAGTTTGGTCTCAGAGAATGTCTACAACTTCTTTCTGAGGACCAGACGATGGGAGTTGTCATAAGGTGGGTCACTTGAAGATGAATTCTTTGGTCTCGACAATCCATGCAATATAGACAAATATAAAGAGACCTTTAACCCTTTGAGACCCTCCCCCCCACACTTCTGCAGGGACAGCAGTAGCATAGTATACAAAAAGGCAGGGGTGGCAAAAATAATACTAGTTTTTAAAATCAATAAACACAGGATCATAGGTTTAGAGATGGAACTAAAGAGACCACCTTAGAGATGTAACTTGGAGACCATCTAGCTCAACACTTTTCATTTTACAGATGAGGAAATGGAGTGCCAGAGAGCTGAAGGGATTTGTCCAGAATCACACAGGGAATGAGTGCCAAAAGTAGAATGTGAACCCAAGTCCTCTAAGAGCCAGTGCTTCCTGCCCCCCTCCCACCATTGCTCTACATGTCAGCTGTTGGCACTCTCAATTCCAGCTCCTCATCTAATAACCGATAGACAGATATATTACTGGAGGAATTAAATTGTGTCCATTTTAAATAAAGTGGTATTCCAAGCTTTTTCTTCCAAAACTTAGTATTAACTGTTGTTTATTTATTAGCCAAATATTGATTAGCCTACAGCCATGTACAACATTCCTTCAGGCTTTCAAGAGGAGTTGTATATATGGTCTTTGCCTTCAAGAGGTCCACTCTCTATTTTTGAATATAATATAAGTAGAATAAAAAATGAAGATAACTGGATATATGGGAATAACTGATGGTAAAGAATGGAATATACATCAGAGCTGTGGCCCACAAAGCATCAGAGGGATCCATTTTGAATAACTAGGACAGATGAGTGGCATAGTAGATTGACTGTCAAATCAGGAAGACCGGTTCAAATTTGACCTTAGACCCTACTAGTTGTGTGATCCTGGGCAAGTAACTTAATCTCTGTTTGCCTTAGTTTCCTCATCTGTAAAATGGGGATAATAATACCACCTACCTCCTAGGGTTGCTGTGAGGACCAAATGAGATAATAATTATAAAATACTTAGCAAAATGCCTAGTACACGCCATGTGCTACATAAATGTTGGCTATTACTATTATTCTCCAGGTGAACCTCACAACCCAGTGGGATGTGTTCCTGGGACAAAGATGATGAGACCAGTCTTGTCACTGCACCTTCCTGTGGCCCAATCTAGTAAAGTCATTATCGAGTATTTGCTGATTGTAAACCAGTATTCAGGAAGGAGGAAACAGAAACAGAATGAAATATGATTCCTGCCCTCAGGAAGCTGATAGTCAGTTCGAGGAGTTAAAACTAAAGATAGGGGCAGCTAGGTGGCACAGTGGATAGAGCACTGGCCCTGAAGTCAGGAGGTCCTGAATTCAAATGCGGCCTCAGATACATAACACTCACTAGCTGTGTGACCCTGGGCAAGTCACTTAACCCCAATTACCTCACTAAAAAAAAAAAACAAACAAAAAACCCCTAAAGATGAAACTATAGCAAACAGAAGATTTTATGAAATTTGTGCTAAATTGTGTAGTACACTCTTTAAAGGCGGTTGGAAAGCAGCATGGTATGGTAGAAAGAACAAAGGCCTCAGACCATAGTATGGTGGAACTTAGAGCTGGAAGAGAATTAGAAATTACCCTAATCTAATTCCAAGATGGGCTCTAATCCTGACTGCCACTTAATAGCTGGGTGACTTTAGGTTTATTCCTTAACTGTTCTGAGCATCAGTTTCCTCATCAATACGAAAGAGTAATCTACTATTTGCCCATCTACCTCACAGATTTGCTCTGAGGAGTAAATTAGATGTACAAAGTGATTTACAAATTGTAAGCATATACTAAGTGTTTGTTAACTTGACCTGGAGCAAGCCAGTAAGGATTAATGAAGAAAGTTATCCGTGACCCTTTGGTAGTCTAGTGAAGCTCAAATATCCTATATTGAAATAATGTGTGTTGCTTATATTAATAATCAAAAGGAATGCTAAATTTAAGCTGGAGGCTAGTGAAAATAAAGATGTAATTGTTTTCTCATAGAAGTTCACAGAAATCTCTGGTTTCTGTGGACCCCACATTAAAAAGAACCCTAGCCTTAAATTAGAGGCAAGCTCTCTGTGAGGGATGGAGTGGGGCAGTGAGAAGTGGGAACTGAGGAGGGATAGGGTTTAGGAAGAGGCTTACCACATGCCCTTGGCATGGCAGGGCCTCTCTACTCCAAACAGCCCTTTGCAAACACCTGCTCAGACAACCACAACACTGGTATTCCTTTCCTCCTACAGCCTGAGGGAAGAATACGAGGAGCAGAGCTATCTTTCACTTTCATATTCCAATGAAACTATCCTCATGAAGGAATTATCACTTTACTATTAATTATGCAGAGTAAGCAATACCCACAAGACCTCAATATTTTGACAGCTTGAAATTTACCATTTTCTAACTTAACATGCAACAAGTCTCACCAAATGCACGTTGAAGAGTAGCATAAGATTGTATAATTAGCATCTTTAATTTTGTACATTCACATCACACCTATGGGTCAGTGTAAACATCACAAACAACTCTACGGATAATAACTTGACACTTTTCCAGGCCTCAGAATTTAACACCAGTGCTCCCTCAATTAGGCATCCCTTCTCAATCCTCCTCCTCTTCTCTGCTCCCCTCCCTTTCTCCCCCCTCCTCAATTCTTTAGAGGAAATAGATTGTTAAGAGAGAGCTATGATTACACTACACTATAGCTCACTAGGCCTCTGAATGGTTTGAGTTTGATAAAACGTAATATACTTCACTAACGGTTGGATCCTGAAATGTTATGTCTACATCAGGGGAACTTCACTGACTGTTTCTAATTCCTTCACACTTAAAGTATTAAAAGATTAAGGGTATTTGATGCCCAGGGATCCTGGTCTAGAGCTTAATTTCCCTCATCTTTCCCTCAGTTCTTTTAATAAAAATTAGGAAATGGAATCTGAGATGGAGGTGGGGAGAAATACACATTTAACATAGTGGCTGAAGCTTGAAATTCTGAACCCAGAAATTCATCCTTAGGCCCAATATTCCTACCCACATATGGGCATTAGAATCATGTGATTTAATTTTTTTTCTAGATGATACAAACAAAGGCCCTAAAGGAAATTTCTGATTTGCCCTGTTATACTGGTGATGAACCCCTGAAAGGAACCCAAGAATCCTGTTCTTTCTTTTTTCTATTCCAAAGCCTAGCATGACAATCAGATCTAACAAGTACTTATTTATTTTATTTTTTTATAATTCTTTTTTTTTATTTTTAGTTTTCAACATTTACTTCCACAAGATTTTGAGTTCAAATTTTCACCCCATCTCACCCCTCCTCCCACCCCAAGATGGCATGCATTCTGAATACCCCTTCCCCTAGTCTGCTTTCCCTTCTATCTCTCCCCCCTTCTCTTATCCCCTTCCCCTTCAATCTTCCTGTAGGGCAGGATGGATTTCTGTACCCCATTTCCCATATTTCTTATTTCCCAGTTGCATGTAAAAACATTTTTTTTAAACATGTGTTTTTAAAACTTTGGGTTCCAAATTTTCTCCCTTCCTCCCTCCCCACCCCCTCATTGAAAAGGCAAGCTATACATGGGCAGTTATGCAAAACACTTCCATAGTAGACATGTAGTGAAAAACTAACTCTATTTCCCCTAATCCTATCCCACCCCCCCATTTATTCTATTCTTTTTTTTGACCCTGTCCCTCCTCAGAAGTATGTGCTTCTGATTACCCCCTTTCCCAATCTGCCCTCATCTCTATCATCCCCCTACTCTCTTGTCTCCTTCCCTTCCTATTTTCCTGTAGGGTAAGACAGATTTCCAAACCCAATTGAGTGTGTATGTTATTCCCTCCTTAAGTCAAATCCTATGAGAATAAGATTCATTCATTCCCTCTCACCTTCCCGTTTCCCCTCCACTGTAAGAGCCTTTTCTGTTTTTTTGTGAGGTAATTTACCCCATTCTACCTTTCCCTTTCTCCTTCTCCTAGTATAATCCTCTCTCATCCCTTAATTTTATTCTCCAGATATGATCCCTTCATCTTCAACTCACCCTGTGCCCTATATCTATCTGTCTATCTATCTATCTATCTATATACATACATATAATTTTTTCCCTCCAACTACCCTAACACTGACAAAGGTCTCATGAGTTGCAAATATCATCTTTCCATGCAGGAATGTAAACAGTTCAACCTTAATAAGTCTCTTATGATTTCTCTTTCCTGTTTACCTCTTCAGGTTCCACTTGAGTCTTGTATTGGAAAGTCAAATTTTCTATTTGGCTCTGGTCTTTTCATCAAGAATGCTTGAAAGTCCTCTATTTCACTGAATGACCATTTTTTCCCCTGAAGAATTATACTGAGTTTTGCTGGGTAGGTGATTCTTGGTTGTAATCCTATCTCCTTTGCCCTCCAGAATATTATATTCCATGCCCTGTGGTTCCTTAATGTAGAAGCTGCTAAATCTTGTGTTATCCTGATTGTGTTTCCACAATACTTGAATTGTTTCTTTCTGACTGCTTGTAATACGTTCTCCTTGACCTGGGAGCTCTAGAATTTGGCTACAATATTCCTATGAGTTATCCTTTGGGGATCTCTTTCAGGAGAAGATTGGTGGATTCTTTGAATTTCTATCTTGCCCTTTGGTTCTAAAATATCAGGGTAGTTTTCCTGGATAATTTCTTGAAAGATGATGTCTAGGCTGTTTTTTTGATCATGGCTTTCAGATAGTCCAATAATTTTTAAATTTTCTCTCCTGGATCTTTTTCCAGGTCAGTTGTTTTTCCAATGAGATATTTCACATTGTTTTCTAATTTTTCATTCTTTTGGATTTGTTTTACAGTGTCTTGATTTCTCATAAAGTCACTAGTTTCCAATTGCTCTATTCTAATTTTTAAGGAAGTATTTTCTTCAGTAATCTTTTGGACTTCCTTTTCCATTTGGCCAATTTTGATTTTTAAGACATTGTTCTCCTCATTGGCTTTTTGGACCTCTTTTGCCATTTGGGTTAGGCTATTTTTTAAGGTGTTATTTTCTTCAGTATTTTTTTGGGTCTCCTTTAGTAAGCTGTTGACTTGTTTTTCATGATTTTCTTGCATCACTCTCAGTTTTTCCTCTACTTCTCTTACTTGCTTCTCAAAATCCCTTTTGAGCTCTTCCAAGGCCTGGGACTGATTCATATTTTTCTTGGAGGCTTTGGATGTAGGAGCTTTGGCTTCGTTATCTTCTTCTGATTGTGTATTTTGATCTTCTTTGTCACCAAAGTAAGATAATATAGTCTGACTTTTTGTGCCGCTTACTCATGATGCTGGCCAATTACTTGAGTTTTAAACTCCTTGTTAAGGTAAAAGTCTGCTTCCAATGTGAAGAGTGTACTGTCCCAAGCTTTGGGGGTTTGTACAGCTGTTTTCAGAGGTACTTCTAGGGACCTGTAAATTTTCAGTTCTTCCAAGGTGGTATGATAAGGGGTGAGGTGTTTCCTCTCCACCGCCACAAGCTTCACCACGCCAGTGCTCCTCCTCGCCCCAGGACCACCACCCAGAACTGTGACCGAGATCCAAGCACTGGTAAAGCAAGAGATTCCTTCCTCAGCACTAGCAAAGAGATCCCTGCAATCCCCCTCTGATCAGCCACTCAATTCCCCCTCAGTCTGTGGGCCAGAAGCTCAGGAAACAGTCGCTGCCCCAGGCCACGCTCGAGACTTGTGGCTAAGACTTAGCTCCTCTCTCACCACAGTCACAGACTTTTCCCACTGACCTTCTAAGTTGTCTTTGGCATTCAGGGGTTGAGAAGTCTGGAAACCACCATAGCTGCCCGCAATTCAGTCCTCTGAGGCCTGCTCCAGGGTGGCTGTGGCCTGCGCCCACGCCAAACTGTGCTCCAATCAGCCATCCAGGTTGTCTTGGGCTGGAAATTTGTTTTACTCTGTTTTTTTGTGGGTTCTGCTGCTTTAGAATTTGTTTAGAGCCATTTTTTGTAGGTATTTGGAGGGGTTTGGGGGAGACCTCTAGCAAGTCACTGCTTTCCCTCGCCATCTTGGCTCCGCCCCTCCAACAAGTATTTATTTACCAATTGCAAGACACTGTTCTATTCACTGGGCATGCCAAGGTCAAATGGAAAACAATCCCTTCCCTCTAGGATCTTATATTCTAATGGAATTATGTAGAGTGTAAGCAGATACAGCGATTACAGGCATGAGCTGGGTGCAGGCTAGTATTAACCAGTAAAAGGATCAGGAAAGGCCTCCCATATGAGAGGGCTCCAAACTCCTAAATTAACTACTCATCTGCCTTCGTAATGGAAAATCTCATTCTTTGGGCACAGGAGAGATCAGCCTGGTGTTAAGAAGAAAGCAATTTGATTGGACTAATTCACATTAATGTAAATATCATTTAATATTCTCAGAGGTATTTATTTGCATTTTATATTAAAAAAACCCAAAATGTTAACTCAATAGAATCTCTAATTTATAGGACATTAGGAAAGACTAAGTCAGACATTTCAGGTAGTATGGGGAGATATAGGTAAACTAGCTGGGGTCAGCTTCCCTAGGTTATTCCTGCTTTATTCATCCATCTGTCCTTTCTCTACTTTAGAATCTAAGCTTTTTTCATAGCAATTTACAGGGCAGCAGCAACAGCAATAACTTAGAGGATACTGGAAAAAAAGGAAGCACCAGAAGCAGTCTTTTGGAGTCTGTAAATCAATTATATTCAACAAATATTTATTAAGCATTTATAATGTGCTAGGTGCAGGACATTGATTGAACTAAAGGTGATACACAATTTAGATAAGATATCATCCCTGCCTTAATCAAGTTTAAAGTCTGTTAGGGAGGCATGATACATACACACACACACACAGAGACATATATACATACATATACATATATATATATATACATATAGAAAAATATAACACAAAATAATACATGATTATCCAATGAGATGAATAAAACAAAATGAGAAGTGAGATTTTGTGTGTGTGTGGAGGAATCAAAGAAGTCTTCATGGAGGAAGTAAAATGGGGATTGGGGCTTTAAACATCAGGCAGGAATTCAATAGGCCGAGTGGTCAGGTATTTCTAAGTTTTTGTTGTTTTTCAGTTATTTCAGTCACGTCCAACTCTTCAGGACCCTATTCGGGGTTTTCTTGGCAAAGATACTGAAGTGGCTTGCCATTTCCTTCTCTAGCTCATTTTATAATGAGGAAACCAAGGCAAACAGGGTTAAGTGACTTTCCCAGGGTCAAACAGTTGGTATGCATCTAAGGTCAGATTTGAACTCAGGAATCTTCCTGATTTCAGGCCTGGCACTCTATCCACTGTACCACCTAGCCATCCCATTTCTAAGCTAGGGACTGCCTGTTTATCACTTTAGAAGACCAGCCCTACTCAATATCCCTGAAGAGGGGGAGTATTATTCAGAGACAAGACATATAATCTCATGACACCTGCATTTCAAGTAGAAACTAACTCAGAAACTCAATGCACAAAACCTGCCTGGATGCTGGATAATGTTAAAACCCCACTGTGTACTCTCACACATCCTGGATGCCAGCAGGCACTATGGCCAGACCTAACCATCATTAGTATGGAGCATCACCCTAGAGCTAAGTGTCTTTACTCCTAAGGAGGTGAAGGCAGGATTCTTTGGCAGAGCACTGGTCACAGCCACCTGCTCCTCTCATCTCCTCCCTTTTATAGTTCAGGCCTAGTAATTAAAATCACTCCCGTTAAGCTAGTTTGGTAGACTTAATAAACCAAGGGCAAGTTTATGGATCTGAAGGCTAGAAAGTGCTTTAAACCTTGGCAATTCTGGCCAGGATGGAGAATAGCAATTAGAATAATATAACAGCCAAGTCCTTGATGTCTAGCCACCACCCAGGGCCAACAGCAGAACAAGGACTGCTTGTGACTCTGGTTGGAGCTGATAACAGACTTGGGGTTTCAGTATTCTAGCTGTTGGGGCTGCAATAGGGAGCATGTGCTCAGGAATAGAGAAACAAACTGTCCTGGGGCTCTGTGACCTCTCCCAGGGGTGGGATGAAGCTTCATGGTTTGGCAAAGACACCATTTCCCTGGTGTTTTCACAAGGACAGTAATGAATAAACAGATGGGGTTGTACTGCAGTCTGATTGGATAATCAGAAGCCCTGTTGCTGTAAGGTTTCCAAAAAGGAGAGGATGAAGCCACTAACCAGCAACCCTATCGGAGCATGACTTGGGCAGGTGCTAGGTCTATCCAGGAATGACCTAAATCGTATGTTTGGGCATTGCCTCTCAAGTGAAATGGGCACATCTGAAAGGTAGAGAGAGGACAAGGAGGACTGGTAACCTATTCTGCAGGGTTCGGAATGGCAGAACCATGAGAGAAAGGGAGTCTCTCTAGAAACAGACGGATAGAGGTCCAAGCAAACACTCATAACATATCTGGGAGGTCAGTGAGTAGCATTGTCTGGTTGTAGTGGAAGTTAGTGTAGGAGAAAAGTGGATGATAAGTTTGGAGAGTTGGGTTAAGGATAGTGTACAAAGAGCCTAGAAAAGGAGTTTAGACTTTATAGGGTCGGCGATGGGGTGCTACTGAAGTGGGTAAAGTAGAGGAGTGACATAAGGAAAGCAGTATTAAAATACAAGGCCCCAAGGCATCAAAAGATAACAAAATGAACATTAGATTAGGACTCAGAAGATGAGTTCAAAGTCCATACCAGCTATTAACTACCTGAGATCTTGGACAAGTCACTTCAACTCTCTGAGCCTTATTTCCTCATCTTTAGATGGGACTAGATGATGGTTCTTTAGGTTAGACTAGATCATGTTCATGTTTAGTTGTTTCAGTCATGTCTGATTCTTCATGACCCTATTTGGGATTTTCTTGGCAGAGGTACTAGAGTGGCTCACCATTTCCTTCTCCAGTTCATTTTGCAGATGAGGAACTGAGGCAAACAGGGTTAAGTGACTTGCCCAGGGTCATACAGCTAATAAACATCTGAGGCTGGATTTGAACTCAGAAAGATGAATCTTCCTGATTTTAAGCCCAGTGCTCTATCCACTGCACCACCTAGGTGCCTCTTAGACTAGATGAACTCTGCATTAAATTAAAGCTCTGGTAGCTTAAAACCTCACCAAGACATTTGGGACACCCTATAAAATCTTAGTGGAAAGAGTACTGAGTTAGCAGTCAGAAAATCTGAATTCCCTAAGCCTTTCCGTAGCACTCACTAGCTGGGTGAGTTTGTGCAAGTTAATTTGTTTCTCTGGGCTTCATTCTTTTTCTACTCTGTCAAATAATGGAATTACCCTAGATGGACTCTGAGGTCTCTCACAGCTCTGACATTCTATGATGCTGAAGGAGGCATCATTTTAGCACATGATTTCCATCCCATCTTGAAAACTCCAGTTCAGTTATTTAACCATTTTGCCTTGATCCTCAAGGCTGAGAACAGAAGGATTTTCATGTCTATGATCCATCTTATCCTCTGTGAATTCCCATATGATTAAATAGGCTTGCACTCAAATGGAAGGTCAAAAACATACTTCAAATCCAAATGAAAAAAAAATGTACCAGCAAGATAATATCTATGTTTAGAATTAACAGCACCTTGGTGCTGCTCCATGTACAAGGTCATTTTTGAAGAAAGTGCTCTGTAAACTGTAAAGCACTTTTGATACAGGAGTGATCTTTGTGAATAACTGAGAGGGGATTGTCCTTTTGGGAGAAATAGATCTTTAGCAGTATTCTTGCCATGCATGAAGAATCTTGGACCCATGTACAATATTAATGGTTCAGTTTAACAACTTATCAAGCATTTATAAAGAGTCTACTATGTGCAGAACATCGTGTTAATAGTAAAAGAGAACACTTATATAGTGCTTCAAAAGTTTGTAAAAATGTTTTACAAATATAGTTTCATTTTATCCTCATAAAACTCCTGGAAGATAGGTGCTATTATCCTCCTCACTTTGTAGATAAAGAAACTGAGGCAGATAGAAGTTAAGTGACTTGTCCAAGTATAAGTAGCTTCTGTAGGAAAGCAGATTTAAATTGAGGTCTTATTGATTCTAGACCCCATGTTCTCTCCACTGTGCTACCCAGCTTTTGCCTCTGTGCTAGGAATTGAGGGATATACTGAGTGTAGGAGGGGAAAAGATCCCTGCCCTCACGAAACTCACAGTCTAGTAGGGGAACATGATATAAACACAAATAACACTCCTGGAATCTGATAGGGAAAATAAATGACAAATATTCCAGAAAGATGCAAGGGAAGTGCTATATGAAATTCAAGGAAAGGTCAATACTAAATGGATCGTACAATAGGAAGAACCTTGATTTTGTACATAGACAACCTGGATTCCTAGCTATGTCACTGACTATCTGTGTGACCTTGAACAAATTTCTTAACTTCTCTAAGCCTCAGTTTCCTCACCAGTACAAGTAGGGGATTGGACTAGGTGACCTCCCTTTCATCTTTTTTTTTTTACTGTGCTAAATTTAATATATTTTAAAAGGAAAGTTATCTGTAATAGATTCATAGCTTCATATAAAATTCCTATTCTCTAGCCGTCTTTGGATATACAAATATTCATGTTTGTTGATGATTTTCTAGTTCATACTTTAAAACATTTTTTCTAAGAAAGGCCAAATTGTTTTTTTTGTATTACAAATGAAGCTCCCTTTCAACTAAAGATCTTGGATGCTGTAATAGAATAATTTTATGATTTAGGGAAGGCTTTTTGTAGGGGATGACATTTAAGTTAGGTTTTAAAAGATGGGCGAAGATTTAACAGGCAGAATAGGGATAGAGAGTGAATTCTGAGCAGAAGGACCAGCTTGAGCAAAGGCATAGGGGCCTGAAAGCATGGGGGCAGGTGGGGGACACAGCAGATAGTCCAGTTTGCCTAGAACATCCACCATAGCACAGTATGAAATAAGGCTGGAAAGGCGGGAAGGCATCAGATTCGTGGAGGATTTTGAATGCCATTTAAAGGAGTTTGTTTTTCCTTATTAAGCAACAGGGAGCAATTAAAAGAATTTTAAGCAGAAGAGTGATATTACATGATCAATACATAAAGAAGATAAGTCTGGCAGTGCAGTTAAGGATGGTTGGAAGGAAAGCCATAGTAGAGAAAGGAAGACTTTTTAGGAGATTACTGCAATAGTCCAGGTGGATGGCAATAAGGTCATATGTTGGGATGGTGGACATGGGAACAGGAAAGAGGATGGATGCAAGACAAGATGCAGAGGAAGAACTGACAGTCTGTGGTAACTGATGGAAAATGAAGGAAGAGGAAGAGTCTAAGATAAAGCTAAGGTTTTGAACTTGGAAGAATCAATGCCATGGATAGAAAAAATTAAGTGAAAACAAAGAGCACATTTTTGGGAAAGATAACCAGCTTGGTTTTGAATGTGAAATCCTGGCATGATATCCAGGTAGAGTGATGTCCTGCAGGGGATTACAGAGCTGAGCCTGGAACCCAGGGCTGGAGGCATAGATGTAGGAGTTCTTCATACAGAGGTAACAGTTAAATAGGGCAGCTAGGTGGTACAGTGGATGCTTGGAATTAGGAAGACTCATCTTCATGAGTTCAAATCCAGGCCTCTGACACTAGCTGTGTGATCCTGGGCAAGTCACTTAACCCTGTTTGCCTCTCAGTTCCTTTTCTGTAAAATGAACTGGAGAGGGAAATGGCAAACCACTCTAGTATCTTCACCAAGGAAAACCCCAAAATGGGGTCATGAAGAGGTGGACTCAACTGAAATGGCTGAACACAAACAGAACAGTTAAAGTCCTAGGAATGAATAATAAGATTGCTAAGGTGAGAATGAAGACTGAGAGGATAGAAGAGAGCTGAGGATAGAACTTTGGGGAGTTCCCATTTTAAATAGTCAGGAAAAGGCCAAGAAGGCAGCAAAGGAGACAGAAAGATAGATAGATAAGAGGTGAACCAGGAAAATGGGCTGTATTGGAAGTCAAAGAAAGAAAAGGACATAGTAAGCAGATGTGATCAGCAGTGTCAGATTTTGCACGAAGATCAAGGAAGATGAGAACTGAACTAGGCAACTAGATTGGGTAATTAAAAGGTCACTGGGAAATTCCCTCAAAGCAGTTTTGCTAGACTTGTGGGGATGGAAGCCAGGTTATAAAGGGTTGAGGAGAGTATGTGGTGAGAAAAGTGGAGGCATTAGGACTCAAGAAGAGCTTCATTGCCTGGATCTTTTGGCAGGCTCCTCTGGATCCCATGTTGACTGTTTTATGACAGTGCCAGTGGGTCGGGATATTGATAAATCCTCTGGCCTAGCCTGAGTCTCACCACTGACAGGAGGTTAAAAAGAGCAGATTCTGCTTCCATTTGATTCACAGCCAAGTTGGTTTATTGCTGGTGTAGGGCTCTAAGGCAGAAAGATACTCTACACTGTTTGGCTACTTCTCCAAAATTAGACCCTCACCAACCTCATGTCACCCTCTGCTTCCCTTTCCCACTCTCCCCCCTTTTCCTCACCCTCTCTTCACTGCTGACTATGCCAATAATATATTCTTTTCTTGCATTTATTTATCACTGTTTAAGATGCATCTCTAACTCTCCAGAGACCTGGTGGTTAGACAAAGAGATGCACAGCCACTATAACAGCTGAAATTCATTGAGCTGACAAACAAAAGGCAGAGTTAAATCTCTTTAATGCAAGCACTCTCTTCTCACAATAGAGCCAAGTCAATGGGAACTGAATTTGGATTCTCCAATGGGAGCAACCCATTCAATGCTGTGAAGACTCAGCTTCTTTCTTCTACCGAGGCAATGCCATTGCTTGGGTCCCTGGTGATTATTCAATGGAAGCCTGGGGTTATCTGAAATACAGAGGGCCCTCTGCAGCTGCTGAAAATCACAGACACCGGTTGTTTCATAGGATTTTGGTACTAATCAATTTGCATGGAGGGCTAGGTGTGATTTCTATTATGGGTGAGAAGACTTGCCTTACTCTCTGTTATCTCCTTCCAGTAAGATGAAACTAAAGCAGAGAATGACCCTCACCTAGCCTAGATCCAGGGATGTACTGGTAAATGTTCAATACCCTGCTCTCCCCAAGTGAGTCAATATGAGCTGACTCCAGCATACCACTGTGTCAGATCTTGTAACCTTGTACAACCCTTTGCTTTGCATTCCTTTCATACACTTTTGGGGAACTTTACCTACCCATTTTGTGTCTTCTCCTACTAGATTATAAACTCCAGAGTGGCAGGCAGTCTGTCTAATCTAAACTTTCTATCTTCCTCTGGTGCCTAGAACCTTTTATCTGCACATTTTAAGTGATTCATAACTATTTGTTGATTAATCAATCAACAAATTAATTAATTTCAATTAATCAATTGAAACTGAAGAAAGGTCTAAAAGAGTTATGAGAATGGGGCTGCTATGCTCCCAAATGTAAAATGCTCTTCAACCCACCCCTTTCCCAAGCCAAGCCACCGCCTCCCTGCTGAGTCCTCTGTATTCTTTCTGATTGATTGGGCTGCCACCGTGCACTCATCACTGTCCTGGTAACATCAACATCTTTTTCCTCTCTCCTCTTCCTATTAGTCTTTCTTTGATGATGTGAAGAAAAATTAATCATATCCCTTTTCTCTTCTCAAGAGCATGGGCATGCGTTGTGTGTATGGGCACAAATACCTATACACTTACAAAGAAAAGAGAATACAAAGGGAGAAAAGCCCTGGAAAGCCCGAAGAAGAAGGCCAGGGTGGTCTTTAGCTAATAGTAGTAGTAGGAGTAGGAGTAGTAGTAGGAGTAGTAGTAGGAGTAGTAGTAGTAGTAGTAGTAGTAGTAAGTAGTAGTAGTAGCAAAAGCTGACACACAGGCAGTTTCACATTTGGGAGCACAGCAGCCCCCCTTCCTGTAACCCTCTCAGGTATTTCCCTAGTTTTAATTAATCAATCAGCAAATACTTAGGAAGCACTTTTACTTTACATTTTACAAAGCATTTTACCAAAATGATGAAGGGGATATGTTGTCTCAGAGACACCTGGGAAGATGTATGAACTAATGTAGTGAAGTGAGCAGAACCAGGAGGACAATTTACACAATAACAATAGCATTGTGCAAACAAACAACTTTGAAAGACTTTAGGACTCTGATTGATGCAGTGATCAATCATGGGTCCAGAGGAGTCATGATGAAACATGCTACCCACCTCCTGACAAGAAAAGTGGTGGACTCAGAGTAAAGACATATGCATTTTTTTGAACAAAGACATGACCACTGTGGGATTTTTTTTTTTATTTGACTATGTGTGTTTATTATAAGGGTAGGAGAGAGAAAAGGCGGATTTTGGTGAATTGAAAAAATTTTAGTTAAAAAAAAAAGTAGTTTGCCTATCACATCTCCTCCTTGTCCTCCTCATCATGATAGCTAGCGTTTATGTAACATTTTAAGCTTTGAAGACTTCTTTGTTATCTTATGTAATATTCACAATAGCCCTTTAGCTATTATTATATTATTACCTCCATTTTACAGATGTAGAAATGCACAGATCTCCATCTACACCTGTACATCTACAGATATAGATGTAGAGGTTTGATGATTTTCTCAAGGTCACATAGCTAATAAGTGACTGAGGCAGGATTTGAACTCAAATTTTCTTGACTCAAGGACCAGTACCATGCCGTCTACCCATCTAATCTCACAAAAACCCCGTGACGCAGGTGCTGTTATTGTTCCCATTTTACAGATAAGGAAACTGAGGGTCAGAGAATATAAATAACATTTAAAGTCATGCAGCTGGGATTTGTCTGAGACAGAATTCAAACCTAGGTTTTACTGTCTTATCCTTTATACCACACTGACATTTTGTTAGAAAAGCTTGAGAACCTCTGGTTTACTAAAATGCATTCTCTCTCCTGCTTCCTTCCATGTAGCAAACATATATATTATGTTTATTAATTATAAATTAATAAATATATAACAATAAAAATAATGTATAAATAGATACATATGTATATTTAAAATAAAATATAATAATTAATTAATAACATGATAATAATAACAACACTATAAAACTGTAGTCTAGGTATGGAAAGCTCATGTAAGTACTCCTTTTTGGCAGATCTCACCTGACAGATCCCATTATCAGGTGCCAGTCACTGAAAAGCTCTACCTTTCTTTTCCAGTTGCTGGTGCGTTCTGGGTTTCAAGGGCATGTGTCCTGACCAGGTGAAAGTACACTAGGAATGCCTGTTGACAAGCCTGAGCTCTCTACAGATAGGTCTCTGATTTTCTTGAGGATACAGGCTTCTACTGGGGGTGGGGGTGGGTGAAAGTGAAGCAGCATGGATGTAAAATGGAGGTTAAAAACAAAAGAACAGGGTGGGTAAATTACCCACAGATGAAATTTTAGGAAACTGATTATTGTGGATTGGTGGGATTTGGGAATTAAAAGAAAGGGACTGAAGGAGATGAGCTAGGCTCAGGGAGAAGGCTGAGCTGGGGAGCAGATGTCTGCAACTGGGAGCCTGCCCAGCCCTGTTCTCTCCTCCCTGGCATGATGTCGTCCTGCTGGCAGTGACTGCCAAGCATCTAGCTTCATTTGCGACTGGGCCCCAGTTGCCACAAATGTACCCAAGCCCCTGCCAGTGATTCAGTGAATGTGAGAGATTAAAGTTGGCTCTCTGGCTTCATTCTCTCATTTCTTTCACTCTCCCTTGGTGTCACAAGTACTCCCTATCTCTTTTCCAGGGCCCCAGGACATTGGTGACTGTATCTGTTCCACTGCCTGCTAGAAATAAGGCTTCCTTCCCCTCCCCATCCTGGAATGTTGAACCTCCGAGGTCTAGTTCAACCCTCAAACTTTCCAGTGTGCATTTGATCTATGACCGTCGGAGAACCACTCTGTCTAGATTGATGGAAAACAGAAAGCCTCGGGTTTGCAATAAGCACGAGCCAGTAGGCCATTTATTTTCTTTGTTCATTTGAGTCCATCTGAAATTCAGGGATACTGTGCTTTAGGAAAGGTTTTTATTTGTTTTTTATTTTTCAAATCTTGCTAGACCGAAATGACATTTCCCATGGCTTGGTCAAGGATTAAGAGATTCTGGCCCTCCAAATTCTTGTTCTTTGCCTGTGTAACTTATGTTACATGCCAGTAAAATGTAAATCTCTTGAAGGCAGGTAAGATTTCATTTTTCACTTTGCATCTCTAGAGCCAAGAATAATGACTGGTATGTAGCAGGTGCTTGATAAATTAATAAATGTTTGTTGAATTGAACTGATGTTGGTCAACTACTCCACTTCTTACATTTCTCATCTGTAAATCAATGTTTTCTACCTACCACTTTGGCACTGCACAGCACAGGGCTGTGGGATCTTTTATATGGCTTCACACATACACATTGTCTTAACTGATAGAATGCAAGCTACTTGAGGGTAGAGACTGTTTCACTTTGTCTTTGAATCCTCACAACCTCACATGGTGCCTGACATAAGGCAGGCACTTCCATAGTTATTGCCTGACTGAATGATTTAACAGCAGAGAAAAACTTTCAATCGATTGACTTATGGAGACCAGTGTACCCCGGTCTTACAGAGCCAATATAAAGCTCTGGTGCACCCTGATGCACCTATCAGCCCTAGACCAAAGTATCTGTGTTCTTGGTGAGATGCAAAAACTCTAGCCCCTTAGGTTTGAAAATGATAGCTTTCCCTCCTGCCATCCTCCTATGTCACTGTCCACCAGAGGATTTGGGTCTTCACAGTAATGTATGACAAAATAAATACCTATGGGCCACGGGGAGTTATTGCATTAATAATATGTACATTTAGGAACGGTAACGTTGACAAATGTTCCTCATTGTGCTTCTCTTTCGTTTCTGACCCTACGCAGCTGCCTTCTTTGCCCCTATTCCCGGCTCTGCTATCTGTCTCCTGAGGTACCACGGTGATCAAAGTCACAATATACAAAACAGAGGGACTGTTGAAAGCTCTACCATACTGTTTACCCTCACAGACTGTGCTTCCATCAAGTGCAAGAACAACCTAAGCTACAGCATCCAGCCTTAATTCAGGTCTCCAAATGCCCTGATTGCCTTCTTAAAGAGAATTCCTTGAACTTCCCATCTCGCTTTTCTGGTACAGACGCCGCCCTCAAAACGTTGTGGCCAGAACCCATGCCTTTGAGGGCAATTAAAACTATCTGGCCTATACCTGAGCAGAGCTGCAAAACCCTCCATGGGATTTTCCTCTCCCATCAAACCGCTGTAGTTTGGATGCTATGCACATCCAGGCAGCAGAGAAACATGCTGATACTTGGGTGGCTTCTGAATGCAGAAAAAGGTGAGAGAAAAAAAGGAGACCGAGGAATGATGCCTCAGTCAGAAGTTTTTTTCTAAATTGCTATGGCTTTCAACCCCTCAACCCTGGCCATTTTTGTCAGGGTGAGGGGGAGCAAGGCGGTAAAGGAGAAAATCAAAAATAGATTATTACCTACCTTGGGCTGAGCCCCCCTTTTCATCATGGGCTGTGGTTGCTGTCTTCTGCAGACTATCTGAATGTTAAAAGCTGAAGGATGAGGTAGGCCAACTATTGACAACCAAGCTCATATTGTAGGTTACTTGGATCCTGGAAGATGGAATCAATTAGAATGGAGCTTTCAGCTGGCCAGGTGAATTATCTTTTGAATGATTTTTCTTTTCCTTCTAGTATCCAAAACATTCTAAATACAGCTGAGATGGGGGTTATTCAATGACTGAAAGGCAGAACCACCCACTAGGGCAAATGAGAGGGAATGGAGAGAGGCAAAAGAGAAACGGCAGTCAAAAACTTGGAACAAAATGAAATTCTCATATGAGGACTTACTGATGCTTCACAGATATTTTCAAATGAGACCTGTCAGCCTTTTGTGAGGTCTTGTGGGACCTATTTTTAAAGAAGCATGTGGAAAGACCCTGAAGAATAGTTACACTTCAGCATAGATAGGGCCAGGGCTGGCATTGGTTTTAGAGAAAAACTAAAAGTTTGGCTTCCCAGAAGATAGGACCAGTAGATGATGGGTCTTCCTTCTCCCTGCCGGACCATGATATTGGTCAATTGCCTTTGTGATGGAGTCTTAGCAACTCCTTTTATTAAAGTTTGAGTTTATTCCCTCTGAATAAAAGAATTGGTTTAAAAAAATCTAAATCCAGGGGGAGAGGAAGGGTGGGAAAGGGGGGAGAGAGAGAGAGAGACAGAGAGAGACAGAGAAAGAGAAACAGAAAGAGAGAGAGAGGAGAGAGACAGAGAAAGAGAAACAGAGAGGGAGGGAAGGAGAGAGAAAAAGCGAGACAGACAGACAGAGACAGAGAAACACAGAGAGACACAGAGGGACACACAGAGACAGACAGACAGAGATGAGAGACAGAGACAGAAAGAGAGACAGAGAGAGAAACAGAGAGAGACAGAGATAGAGAAACAGAGAGACAGAGGGGGAGGGAGGGAGAGAGAGACAGAGACAGAGAAAGACAGAGACAGAGAGAAAGAGAGAGACAGAGAGACAGAGAGAGAAAGAGAGAGACAGACAGAAAGAGACAGAGACCGAGAGATAGAGATATCAAGAGAGACAGAGATAGAAAGAGAGACAGATAGAGAGAGAGACAAAGAGAGAGAGACAAAGAGAGAGACAGAGAGAGAGAGATTTACTTTAATGATAAAACCATAGGGATTCAGAATTTTCTGACTTTCAAACACTTCCAAGGCAAACAAAACAAGCAGTATACAACCACTCGTCCCAGGAAAGCCAGCTCAGCCCACTTTATTTGCAGAGACCCAGAGCTCCAGCAGGAGAGTAGTGAGTCACCCATGCCTTGGAAACAAAGAATAAACCTGCCATTGGGATCCCCCTGGGTAGCAAAGCTCCTCTAGAATCTATTCATGGCTTTCTCTTTACTCTCATCAAGCCGCACATTTGCCTGAGAGCAATTTCCTGCTAACCATAACTCAATCTTGGAAAATACCCCTCAATGCTTTCTTTTCAGCCCTGAATTTCTATTTGGTTTTAAGTAACACCATGTGACCTGAGCAAAGACATGAAATGAGGGAATGAAGAGTGGTGGCCCCTCCCCCACCCTCTCTAGCATCAAATACATGGTGGCAGGGGGGAGGTTTGGGGGGTGAAAGTAGGTAATTTGTTCATTCCTTTTATTTTTATGGAACACTTCACTTATTTTCAGCATAATTATTGTTGTACTTTTTGCTGTTTCCCATTTAGTCCTAAAAAAATTCACTCCCCCCCATTTTTCTTAATGCATTAAAATTAATAACTCGTAACAGTGACCTAATTTGCCTTTAGTTCTATAAGCATGGGTTTTCTTTTTCTTTTTTTTTTCTCCCAGATCCTGAAAAAACTCTTGACATGTTACTGTGGAAACAGGAACAGCTCAGAAAGTTCATGAATGAAGGCCATTGTAGCTCCTCCAAAGACATCTCCTCTGCTCACCCTTGCCATATTTGAGCCTACCACTCAAGGCCTGCTAGACGGTTGATTCCTGCATTCAATCTTTGAAATCGGCTGCTTTCCCCAATTTCCTGCTTGTGCCTGTCACTACATTGCCTGATGTAGAGTACGGATTCAGGACAATGTTTTGTATTTCTCTTCAGCTCTCCAGAACTGTTGTCACAGCCCTTTTCCTTTTTTCTTCATGATTTCTTCAGCCTTAAATGCTTTTTTTCAGACATCTCTAGATTTCAAACTCTTTTCCTTTCCCTTATCCTCATCTCCCCCTCCATTACTCCCTATCATGATTACTAAGGAATTTCAGCCTCGAATGGCGAATGTAATGGCATGAAGATAGTGCCATGCATTGAAACCTCATTGAAAGAGTGCTGGATTTGAAGTCACGAGACCTGGATTCAAATCATGGTCCTTAGGACCTTGGGCAAATCAATTTCCTCATCTATAACACAAAGTTGTTGGACTACATGACCTTATATCTCAAAATTTGAAATTCCACGATTCTCTATCCTTCAATTTGTGTTTCAGTATGAGAAGCTGTTTGTAACAAGGTCATTTCAGCACTTTAGCAACTAAGCCTCCTTTATGATGTTCCAGATGGAGCCACTTGGTAGCAAGTTCCTTTTATTCTGGAAAGTGATACAGTGAAATTCCTGGTTATTGAGAGAGCACCATCCTACCAAGCAGTTCAAAACCCTCACCCCATCACTGGGGTGACAGTCACTAACTTCCAGAGCGAGGCACATGTATGTTCTTGGGGGAGGGTGGGGTCTTTGGTAGATGTGCACGTGCCAATGGATGCTAGTGTAAAGACTTGATTTCTAACGTCACTTGGAGAAGGAAATTGATCATTATCCACAACAGAAAGCAAGGAAGGAAGGAAAAGAATAAGAATGTTTCAAGAAGGCTCTGTATTGATTTTAAAATCCCATCTGACAGGAAAATGATTTGAATCCATTTCTACTTTGTGGCTAAGTTCTGGTGCTTCCTCCACACAATCTCCTGGAGCAGAATTCATCAACGATCTCCCAGGATGGCACTTTGCATCTGACATGCAAATAGCTTCTCACTCATTTGCCTCAGCAAAGTAACCATGTGCTGTGTAATGGGTTCAACCTGTGCCTGGTGCTCTATGGGAGAAGACACCTAGGCTGACAAGTCAAGAGCCTTACTCACAAATTTCCTTTCAAGTCACAAATTTGTAAAGACCGTATCTATTCTTGCAAGGAAGACACCCAACAATCCTATATAGAAGGAAAGTTGCTCAGGCAAACTACAAACAATTGAATACATTCAGTTCACCTCCCCTCTCCTCCCTACTCCACCCTGGATCTGCTTCATGTACACACACACACACACACACACACACACACACACACACACACACACACACACACACTCCTTGCCTGTAAACATCTCTACTCATCCCTGTGATAGGGCACTGTATATTTGTCATGCATTCACTCTCTTTATATGTAAAAATCCTAAGGGCAAAAGGTCTGTGCATTTAATTTACTTGTAAGTGAATAGCTAAATACCTCCTATAAACTTTTTTTTTTAAACAACCTATGAATTCATAATTGCTAGAAATTTCACCTCCTAGCCATGTTTATCCTTCTATGGAGTTATTAAAACCCACACAATATGGTCTAATAATTTATTAATAGTCAACATAAATAGATAACAGCTCACAAAGCCATAATAGTTATTGCATGTTAAATAATAACGAGAAAGTATTTAAAGAGGCACTTTGTTGCAGCGGGCAAGAAAAGTGTTTAGAGGGGAGAGGTGGCATTACTGCTAATACGTGGGATCATTGCTATAAGAGTTAGACAGTTTGCACCAGGATAGCTCATCAGTTCAGCTCACCCTCCTTGTATGGGGCCATTACCTCTACCTTGAGAAGAGAAGAAATTAACACCCCAACCCCACTTGTTTGACAGTGAAGGGCATCCAAGTTAATGAGAAGAGAGCAATTTTTTTTTCTTAAAAGAATTATGTGCAGACATTAGGGCAGTTTGGTTTTCTCTAGTAAGAGGAAGTACTTCTCTTTCATTTGACCTTGACTTTGGGACTGAAAACCTCCACCATCTACCCATAGATAATAAGATCAGAGACCTAGAGGGGAAAGGGAGTAAAGTATAAAATGACTGGAAAGCAGACAGGTTATTAAGAACTTTAAATGCCAAACAGATGACTTTATATTTCATCCTGAGGTCAAACAGGTAGCTCATGGCAAAATGGCTCCCTTGACCCCTCCCAGCACCTTTACCCCACCCTGACCCCCCAATTCTTACTTTACTTAAAAGGTAGTTAGTTGAAGCTCATCAAAAGTATTCTCTCTAGGGATTATTTGCGTGTTCTTTCTGTATGTTCCATAAAATTCCCAAATTAATAAAACATGATTATTAAGGATGTCACTAGAGTCCATGAATGGGCAGGGTACACATTAAGAAGACTACCTATGATTAATTTAACACAGCACTATTACCAGTGAATGGTTCTTCCAGGAATATATCCTGCTGTTACTAGAAGATATGCTATATTTATCTAGGACATGAGCCTCACAGTTGATGTCAAAGCAGATTCAATTGAAGCCATTTTGCTTCTAAACTAAACATCACTGATTGATAGAACAAAACCTAATACTCTCTGGCTTGGGCAGGTATAGGGAGAGAATGTGACCCATGTCCTAACTGTAATACATACATAGGTGTTTGGATATACTATCTATGTAATAGATGTATATAGTTCTTTGTTGTTGTTGCTCAATTGTTTTAGTCATGTCTGACTCTTTGTGACCCATTTTGGGGTTTTCTTGAAAAAGTCACTAGAATTATTTGCTGTTTCCTTCTCCAGGCCATTTGACAGATGAGGAAACTGAAGCAAACAGGGTTAAATGACTTACCTAAGGTCACACAGCTAGTAAGGGTATCCCAAAAGTCTTGCTGCAGTTTTAAGCTATTAAAGCTTATTTTGAGATACTGCTTATTCACACACACACACACAAACACACACACACACACACATATACACATATACACACATACACACACACACACACCACACAACAGATGGGAGTATTTTAAAATTCCAATCTCATTATTTTACTCAGGGACCTGGGGCTCAAAGAGTGAGTTGCCCAAAGTCACATAGCAAGTTGGTAACAGAACCAAGACAGTTACTTGTTCTGCCAAATCCTAAGTGTTATCTCCCCTACATCTTGTTAATTAATAATCATTTGCAGAATTGAGAGATGTCAAAGATTCTTGGTGTATCAGGAGTAAGAATGGACTGAGTCCCAGCAGAAAGAGAACAGGGAAAGTATCCAAGCATAGTAAAGAAAGCCAGTCTACAGGGGAGGAAGGTGCCTGTGGCTTCACTGACAACCTGTAATCAAACTATGTACCTCTCACTGCAGGTGTCGGGTCAGGGAAGGGCGTAGTTAGGAAGGAGATGGTGGTTGGGCACTGTTAATTTCAAGTTGCTGCCTCTACAGAGCAAGAAACCCACCCCATTCAGAGCTGGGCAGCAGCATCATTCATCTCCATCAAACACAAATGGGTTGCTCAACCTTTAAAAGCTTAATTGGTTTTTCTTTGCTGTTCCCTATCCCTATACCCCTAATAATAATTCACTGTTCCACTTAGTCCATGGGGAATCGTAGTGTGATGAATGATTGCTTGAAAAGTGGGGAGGCACACCCCACTCCTACTGGGGCAGAGATCAGGAATGCCAGAACCCACAGAGGGGATGAGATAGCTTAGTGAGGCCTTGGGACATGGGAGATGGTGTTCCATGGTGTAGACAAGGGTCATCTTCACAGGGTTCCAACTTCTGGCAATAACTTCACCTTGGCTACTTCTTAGAAATGGGTTCTTTTGGCAGAGATATGGCATCTCTCAGGTCTGTCAATGTAAAATGATTCATATGGATCACAGGAAAATGGGGCTCTGGAACTAGAATAACAAACCTGACGGCTGCATGAGTTCATTTCTCTCCATCCCTCATAACAAGGTTATTTTTGGTCCAAATTTTCCCTCATCTAGACCAGACAGTATGTTATTTCTCAGCATATTATTGATTCAGCATTTCTACGTTACGAGAAACTAAGATTACATGAATCTTATCGACATGAAAGAAATGAATCATCCCTGCCAGGTTATTGTCCTCATGTCCCTCAAAGATGCATCTTCATCTTCAGGGTCATTCTTGGCAGCCTGAAAAAGGCATAGCGGTCATATGATGGGCTTGAGAAAGTTATTACAAGGAAACCCAGTAAGAGAATATCAAAACATATTCCTAAGAGTTCCTCTCCTACAATTTTTTTCTTTCCTCTTCCCTGTGATATTTCAGGTTTGAACCTTTTCCCAGAGTGGACCTCTAGGGATGAACAAGCACTCTCTCAGCCTCCTGAAAAGCCCATTTACTAGCCCCCTCTCCTGGGGCAAGTACCAATCATGGCAATCAGTGCAAACTACTCAGGGCATTTCTGCAAACAGGAATGCCAAAAATGGAGTGCCACATGTAATCCAAGACAATATATCTCCATCAAATACTTTATAACTCAGTCAACATTAAGGAGGCATTTCTCCCCCTTTTCTTAGATTAAAAACACACACTTACATACCACAATAGGTTTTTTTTTTAATTTTTAAGTCAGCAGGGTTCCAGATAATAAAAAGATTTATAATTAAGCCAGTAGATTTACTTTTGCTATGCTGCCCTGGATTATGAAAAAGTATAATTATATGCAATTAAAAAATGAACAGTATTTCTTACCCGAGTGAAGCTTTAAAAGTCATTATGAATCCATTAGCTCAGCAGACCTTACAAATGGCCTTCAATACTCTGGACTTGGTTTAAATTTACAACAGAAGCAGCTAACTTTTCCCCATTTCTGTGTGTGTGTGTGTGCGCGTGCGCGCGCACATGTACATGCGCACATGCTGTGTTTACTGTTCTCTGCTACACTGGGGGAAAGCTGATAGGACGGCATAGATATTAGGATATGAACACTTTTTTTTTAGTGACATTAAACATGTCATTTACCCTTTTAGCCATAGTGGAATTGAATTTTCTTCTTTTGTGTCCTTTTGGTTGGGAAATTATGCCCCTTAGAATTTTCTGAGTCTTCTCCTTTCCCTTTAATTTGTCTAGACTGTCATTTGCACTTCTTTGACTAGCTGAAGTTCACGTAATGACTCCAACATCCATGAACCTGAAGAAGATGAAGTCTCAGGCTCCTTCCTGAGTCCATATCCCAAGGGACTACTTATTCCTGAGGCAGGGATCACAACCAAACCAAACAGAACATCTGACACAGAATAAAATGAAACCAAGGATGGCAACAATTGGATGGTGGAGGCAATATTTCAGTGAGATAGATGGCCAATTTGGATGATTCTGTTTCTAACACAATCTCATGCTTTTAGCTTTGGCTTCAATTATCTTGGCAATTAAGGTGAAGAGAGGTTGTCAGGTTTGTTTTGGCCTTACTCATCCAAGTTATTTCATAACCCAATATCTTGTTGCGTTTTGAGGCCAAAGCAATAATCAGAATACTCAACTAAGCATTTCTTTTTGATAAGAAATTCAGATCATAGAATATTTTATCTATATCAATGTCTTTTTGGGGGGAGATATCGTGGACCCCTTTGGCAGTCTGGTGAATATATTAACACTTTCCCAGAATTATGTTTTAAAATGCATAAAATAAGATATACAGGGTTACAAAGTAAATCAATTATATTGCAATGATTATCAATATACTAAGAACAAGCAAGCAAACAAACCCCAAACCCCTAAGTCCTAAAGCTGCATTTTCCTTCTAAGGGTGGCAACATAAGGGAAGGATATAGGTATCATACAATAAGTTTGGAGAAATTATTATGAGAGACATGCCTAATTTTGCCTGATTGTCTAGATCACAACCTTGATCTCTTTGACCTATCTGTCCTCTATGACCTGGAGGGACACTATGGCCTGGAGAAGGGATAACAAGTGGGTCAGCAATAGAAAGGTGAATTATGGTAATGGTTAACCCATGGAGACTCAGGTGAATCTTTAAGAGTGGATATAATGGTTAACCCTGGAGACTTAGGTCAATCTTTAAGAGTGGAGGCCTTATTTCTGGGCATCCTTCTCACTTACTACTCCCTATTTCTGCTCACAGCTCTCTAGTACAGGTCTGGACACCAAAAAGAATGAGTTAAGAAAAAGACACAATCCCTGCCCAGCTTTTGGTAGCATCCCCAAAATGGGCTGGGTAGAAGTAGATTCTCCTGGTACCAAGTGATATACCATAGAAAACTTGCCATCAGTAAAGTGGTGGACAAGCCAGATAGTCCATGAGGCAAATAATAGGCAAATAATCAATAGCACTGAGTTAGCAAATTCCACTTGGCACTCTTGGTGCCTCTTCCTATCAACAGGTTAAAAGTAAGTTACTTAAAACAGTTAAAATACTCTAGTGCAGTGGTGTGAAATGGAAACATCTCTGTAAGCTGCATATTGACTTAGAAAACCACAAAATAACATTATCTATGTTATATTGTATTTTCATTTTTTTTAAACATTTCCCAATTTTTGAAATTTTAATGGAGTGGAGGGGAGTGGCAGTAGAGAGAGAAAGAATGTGGTCTTCAGGCTACATACTTAATACCTGTTCTCTAACAGTCCAAATTAGTATGGTCCACTCTGGTAGTATTTTCTGGATATTGTCTTATAACTACTTACACTCATTTTGGTTCTTTGTGTCGAAGTGGATAGAGAGCTAGCCTTGGAGACAAGGAGGACTGGATTTATGTTCAGCCTCTGACAGGTACTGGCTATGTGACCCTAGGCAAGTCACTTAATCTCATGGGGCCCCAGGCAACTGGGTAAAACTTTCAGAGAAGGTGCTGACTTGTGCTGATAGAGGTAGTTTCATCACACAGAATTCTCTCTTTCTGTAAAATCATAGGTCAAGACCCTATCTTATCCTTACCACTTTAGCACCATATCAGGCACTATATTTGGTACTATCAGGCTGACACAGGGGTATTATTAAATCAGCACAATGCTCCCTGGCCACTGAATCACTCTATTGTATGATGGGAGCAGCAGGTTTTAATTAGGGATCAAGTGGAGTGAGTTATCAGATGAGTGCTGTAACCTGCTCCTCCCCATCCCAAGGCCGAAGCAGGCCAGCCTATGCAGGGAAAGTTCTCTCTCTACTTTCCTTCTTAGGAAGCCTGTTCCTTGGCTGCTGGAATTTCTTAGCACTCTTTGAGACAGAGTGAATTACTACCAGTCACCTGTTTCTACTCAAGAACCCTTTAAATATGGAGGTAAGAGCTACAGTATGGCAGCCAGATGCTAATGGTGCCATGCATTAATCACGGAAACAGCATGGAGCATATGATTTCTTTTTTTTAATTAATGAAGTCTTTTAGTGCAGAGAAATCACAAAGAACTTAATGTGCCAACCTCTTCTCCTCACTCTATTTGTACTGCTGCTTCAGAAGAGCTGGGGGAGCCAGGGTTTCTCTTGAGTGGCATGGCCTTCAGGAAGGCAGTTTCCCCCATCAAATATGCTTCTCTTTAGAATATCTCATCCATCCTTCTCTCTCTCTTTCTTTCTTTCTCTCTCTCAGTAACAGAATCATTCATAAATCCCCCCCCATACATACCTTTCTCAAAATGTGTCAGTTATGAAGCTCGGCTCATTAACATGCTGGCAGTAAAGTGCAGCAGGAGCTCTGATTTGTCATATTAAGAACTCTATATCACTGTTGAGAGGCACATTAAAAGATTTTCTGCTACCCTCCTTCCTCCAGCTATCACCCATTGGAGGATGAGTCTTAGTAGACAAAATCCTACTCCTCTTACTTTCTTGTACAAAACCTGCTTATAAATGTTTCTTTTAGTTCTGAGGCTGTGGACAGCTGCTTTTAAGCTGCATAATAGTATCCTTTTCTCAGAGATCCCCTGGCCCTCAAGTGGCCAATTGGCTTTAGAGATACCTTTGGGCTTTGGTCATTCTGTGAAAAAAGTAACCACCTTTGCTCTTCCTATTTGTTTCTCAACATGTTTATGTGGCATGAATATTAGGCTAGTCAAGTCAGTTAATCAATAAGCATTTGTTAAGCAACTGTATGTTAAAATTGTATCTTTTTTCTGGGCCCTCTGACCAACCCTTGCTCCCCACCCCCAGTTAGTATAGTAAGTTTGTAAGTAGCCCGTCTAAATTTACAATAGCAGGAAGTAAGATTGCAAAGGGGAACCTGGAAGTCATGTATGGACCCTCCCAAAGATGAAAGGAAGATCATTTGCAAACTGTATTATATATTAATACAAATTAACCACATCCTAGTACTATGTGCTAAATCAGGGGAAACCATCTAGGCTTTGCTGTCAGGGCTCTTTGGTTTTATGATATGTAAATCTCAGGTAAGTTCTGCTGGAGGGCCAGCAGAACACCAAACGATTCTGATAACTTTGAGATGACATGGATATTTTAACTTTAAAGTTCTACTGACAACTTTGAGAGCGTTTGGATGTATTAATGAACTAACCCTAAGGTGGCAAAGATAAGAGTTAGTTTGTCCCCCGCCAAAAAACATAAAATGAGACCTCAAACTCCTGCTCCTTGAATAATGTTCCATCTTCATCTGGGTCTGTGCTGCTAAGTACACCCAACTCTAATACATGGTTATGTGAGTGATCTTCTGTGACTCACCCCTTTCCCATTCTCTTCCCCATCGCTGCCTGCCTTCCTTTACCACCCTATTCCATCTGCCTTTGTATCCCTTCTTCCTTTTTTGTGCTATTTTTCTCTATACTTTCTGTGCCTTATTAATGTGTGACTGCAGCCACACTTGTTGCTGCCATTGTCGTCTTCCCCCTCAAGTACCCAAAGAACCAGGAATGCCTGCCCTATTTCATAATTTCAAAAATTAATTAGCAATCCAATTGGTGCCAAGCACTATGTTAAGTTCTGGGGATACAAAGAAAGGCAGAATAGTCCCTCCAACAAGGAATTCAAAGTCTAACATGCAAACAACTAGATACAAACTATAGACAGGACAAACGGAAAATAATCAGCAGAGGGAAGGCACTGGAATTAAAGGGGAACATAAGAAGTTTCTTATTAGAGGGAGGGATTTTAGCTGAGACTCGAAGGAAGCCAGGGAAGCTGGGGAGCAGACATGAGGATGGAAAGAATTCCAGGCAATGGGGGACAGCCAGTGAAATTGAGTGGAGTTGGAGGAGACAGAGTGCCTTGTTCCAGGAACAACAAGGAAGCCAGTATCACTAGAGCACAGAATATATTTGATAAGGGGGTTACAAGGTATAAGAAGATGGTAAAGTTGAGAGTGGGGAGAGTCAAACGAAGGATTTTATGTTTGATTCTGGAGATGATAGTTAGCTATTGGAGTTTATTGAGTAGTCAGACCTTCACTTTAAGGAAGATCACTTTGATGGTTGAGTGGAGGATGCACTGGAGTAGGGGACAGACTAGAAGCAGGAAGATCAACCAGCCAACTTGTGCAATAGTCCAGGTGTGGGGTGATAAGGGCTAGCACTAGGGTGTTGGCAGTATCAGAGAAGAAAGGGGACTGTATGCAGGAGATGTTAGAAAAATAAACTCAATAGGCCTTGGCAACAGATTGGATATGGGGGTAGTGGAGAGAGAGAAAGAGAGAGAGACAGAAAGACAGAGAGACAGAGAGAGGCAGAGAGACAGAGAGACAGAGAGACAGAGAGGCAGAGAGACAGAGAGACAGAGAGACAGAGAGATAGAGAAAGAGAGAGACAGAGAGAGAGGAATTTGGGATGACATCTAGGTTGCAAGCCTGGGTAACTGGGAGGATGATGTTACCATTAATAGTAAGAGGAAAGGTAGAAAAGAGGGGAGGGTTTGGAGAGAAACATAATGAGTTTAGTTTAGGTTATGTTGAGTTTAAGATGTCTATAAGACATCTGGTTATAGATGTTCAATAGGTAGTCAGATATGAGAGAATGCAGGTCAGCAGAGAGGTTAGGGATGGATAAATAGATATTTGACTCCATGGGAGTTGATGAGACAATCAAATGAAATAGTAAAGAGAAAGAACAGAAAAGTGTCCAGCACAGAGCTCTGTGGTAGACCTACAGTCAGTTGGTGTCACCTAGATGAAGATCCAACAAAGGATACTGAGGAGAACAAGGAGAGAACAATGTCATGAGAACCTAGAGAGAAGACAGAATCAAAGAGAAGAGGGTGATCTACAGTGTAAAAGGCTACAGAAAAGGCCTGAGGATTGAGAAGAGGCCATTAGATTTGGCCATTAAGAGACTGCTAAGGTGGATTTCCGAAAAAAACTTGGAAAGACATATATGAACTGATGCAAATTGAAATGAGAAGAACCAAGATAATATTGTACACAGTAACAGCAACATTGTGTGATGATCAACTATGAATGACTTAGTTCTTCTCAGCAATATAATGATTCAAGATGGTTACAATGAGTCCTAAAAAGACTCAAGATGGAAAATGCTATCCACATCCAGAGAAAGAATGGATAGACTCTGAATGCAGATTGAAGCATACTATTTTCACCTTCTTTATTTTTTCATGTTTTTTCCCTTTTGGTCTACTTCTTCTTTTAGAACTATGACTAAAACAGAAATATGTTTTACATGATTGTACGTATATAACCTATATCAAATTGCTTACTGTTTTAGGAAGAGGGAAGGGAGAAAACTTTGGAACTCAAAATTTTGTAACAAATGAATGCTAAAAATGTCTTTACATGTAATTGGAAAAAATAAAATACTATAAAAAAGAGATTGCTAAAGTTCAGAGAGAGCAGTTTCATTTGAATGATGAGGTCAGAGGTCAGAATGTAAGCATTCAGGAGAAAGTGAGGTAGAAAGAAGTGGTGGCACGTTTTGTAGGAACCCTTTATAATGAGTTTAGTAAGAAAAGGAAGGAAAGATATGGGATAAGAGCTAGGAAGGCTGAATGGATCAAATGATGTTTTGTTTTGTTTTTTAAATAGGGAGACATCACCTTGTTTGTAGGCAGTAGGAGGCAGCCAGTAGACAGGGAGAGATTAAAGACAAGTGGAAAGTGAAGATGATAGAGGGGTCAATGTGCTGAGAATAAGGATGGAATGGAATCACTTGTGCATGTAGAAAAGTTGACTTTGGCTAGGAGGAGGAGGCACCTCTCCCTGTGAGACAAGGATAAAGGAGGAGATAGTGGCAAATGGCTTCTGGATGATGTGAATTGAGGAAGAAGGGAGAAGAGGGAGCTCTCAGTGAATGACCTTGATTTTTTCAGTAAAATATGAGGCAAGATTCTCAGCTGAGGGGAGGTGGGCAGGGGAGCCATAGGAGGTTTGAGGAGGGATAGAAAGGTTAGAAAAGTCATTATGATAAGTAGTGTGAAAGTATGACAAGGGGCTGCTTGTTTGTACCTTATCTAGTGGCCTCATTCAACAAATATTTTTTGCATGTCTACCTAACAGGCATCATACTAGGCTTTAGGGATACAAAGAAAAATTATACAGGTCCTGACCTCAAAGTACTTATATTCTATTAGAGGAAAACAACATATATAAAGATGAATAAATCTATATATATCAATTATAGATCTATGTGTATATGCACTTTTATACACATATATGCATACACATATGGGGCAGCTACATAGAGTACAGGGCCTAGAATCAGGAAGACTCATCTTCCTGAGTTCAAATCTGGTCTCAGATACTTACTAATTATATGACCCTGGGCAAGTCACTTAGCCATATCTGCCTCAGTTTCCTCATCTGTAAAATGAGCTAGAGAAGGAAATAAGCCACTCTAGGATTCTTGCCAAGAAAACCCCAAATGAGGTCATGAAGAGTCAGACACAATTGAAACAAATGAACAACAACAACACATATATGTGAGTGTATATGTATATGTGTGTGTATTTATATGTGTTTCTATATAATTTCTGATGGCAGGGTTGAAAGGAAATGACACATGCTGAAATTATCATCCACCATCTAAAAGCGTCAAGTGACTCTGTGGACATGTCCAATCTATATGCCTAATGAATAGAATGTTCCCTTCCTCACCTTTGCTTCTTAGAATCTCAAGCCTCTTTCAAGACTAAGTTTAGCATTTCTTGATGCCTTCAGATGCCCTCTTTCCTGAAAATACCTTGCATTGACTTTATATACATTTGGGACTTGCTGTTTCCCCTGACAGAGTGTAAGCTCCTTGAGGACAGGGCTTTCTCTCTCTCTTTCCTTCTTCCTTCCTTCCTTTTCTCTCTTCCTTCCTTCCTTCCTTTTTTCTTCCTTCCTTCTTTTCCTTCTCTTTCTTCCTTCCTTCCTTCCTTTTTTCTTCCTTCCTTCCTTTTTTCTTCTTTCCTTCCTTTCCTTCTCTTTCTTTCTTTCTCTCTCTTTCTTTCTTTCTCTCTTTCTTTCTTTCTTTCTTTCTGTCTCCAGAGCCCCAGAACAGTCCCTGACACATAGGAATACTTAATAATTGTTCCTTGAATGTTTGATTGATGGCACCTGACAAAGGACCACACACAGCCTTTGCCTCCTGGGAGCTCACAAATACATTTCCACAGATACTGTAGCTCAACAAGTAACGGAAAGACAAAAGAGAAGAAGCAGACTAAAACATAATTAAATAGTAAGGTATTATTTTCCATTACATTCCAGTAGGAATGCTAACTGCAAAGGACATCAAGGAAAAGTTATGTGGCTGAATGTTAAGCTAGAAGGTCTCTTAGAGAACACCTAGCCAAAATCCCTCACTTTATGCTTGAGAAAATTCAGGCTTTGAGTTGAAGTGACTTGTTCAACATCCCACAGGGGGTTGGTGGCAGAGTGAGTATTAGAACCCAGATTTCCTGACTCCTAGTCCAGTGATCTTTTCACTAGCACATCACCCTGTTTTGCCATGGTGGCTTTGGAGAGATAGCAGTGCTACATACGAAAAGTGGGGCATAGGGCTCATAGGATGACAATGAGTTCCTTGGGGTGTCTGGTTCCATGTCCACTTCACCCATGCATAAGAAAGTGGAATTCATCCTGAATTCCCAGTTTGGCAGCAAAGTTAAAAGTAAAGCACCAAGTTTCCTATCTCTCCAAGCTACTTGAACTAGACTGCAACATAACTTAATAGCTTGTCTATTGAGATTTAGGCAAGGTGGTCCAAGTGGGGTTTCCCCACTCCTCACTCCCCTCCCATGGGTGTTTCTGAAATGAACCAATCCAGAAAGGCCCCATGGCTCTTCTCAGATGGAACTGGAGCTCCTGAGTGAGAGAATTGAATTCCCTCCCTCCATTGCTCCTGGGGCTGCTAATTCATAGTTGCATTAGCTTTCATTTGGAAAACAGTATGGGGGACTGTCAGATATTGGCTCTGACCAAATTTAATCTGCAGGCTTTGCTCTGCCCTCTATCCACTTGCCTTTTATTTGAGACCACAATGAAGAGATTTATCTGATTGGTCTGCCTGAGTCCTAGCTGGGATGGACAGCTCCAGCCCTCTCTCTTTGTTTCCACCTCTCTGCTGTCCACTCCAATCAGGAGCCCAGCCTCTTTCAACTCTCTCAGTTCTAAAACAAATTAAATCTCGCTGACAGACTCTATCTGCCTCTAGTTCTCCATTACGTTTCGCTTTTGGTTAGCGTTGGCAATGACAAACCTGCTTTGACACGTTCGCAGCTTCTCAGGCCCACGTTATCTGCTTCCCCTCTCTCAGTCTCTTCGCCGTCCAGTGTGATTTTTGTAATGACAAAACCATTTTGTGCCTCCTCAGGCATGTAAGTCTCTACAGTATTCCAGGCTTTGGTAAGCTGCAAATCAATGAGATCCAAGAAAAAAAGTGAAGGACCAGGGGAAAAACTGAAGGGGGAGGAGCAGAACAGATCTGAAAGACCCAACGAGTTAGTGGCGGGACCAGGGACTAATTTGTGAAATTCTCTCCTAGATGGGAGAGACTATTTCACTTTAGGTTTTGTATCCCAACCTAGTGGTCTCTCAAAAATGCTGGTTTGGGGGCAGCTAGGTGGTGCAGTGGATAGAGTACCGGTCCTAGTGTCAGGAGGACCTGAGTTCAAATTCGGCCTCAGACACATAACACTCACTAGCTGTGTGACTCTGGGCAAGTCACTCAACCCCAATTGCCTCATGAAACAAACCAACAAAAAAAACCCAACAACAAAAATGCTGGTTTGTAGTGACTCCCCATTTTCTGACAGCTCAGCTCCTGATTTTGAAAACCTTCCCTCTTCCTACCTTTCCTCTGGCCTTTTTCTCTTCTCCCACTTTCTCCTTCTCCCTCTTTTCTTCTCCTTTCCTCCTCCCTCCTTTACTCCCCCTAGTAAACTGGAAAGTTGACTGGGGGGCATTCAGTAGTGTTTTAATCTCTACTTGCAATTTAGCAAACCTTTAGACGTGTTTCCTCAGGCAATGGGGGTAGTGTTCTCAGATTTCCTGAGGTGCCTGCAGGAGAAACTCACCAATCTGCCTCCCCAGAAACAGCCTTATTGTAGACCAAACAGCTGTTTCCTTCCACACCACCAGCTCTAACATCAGCATTTCCCTCCTCCTTCTAATAGTTGCAAGAGTAGGAATTACAGTGGGAAAAAAAATCCCTGACATGCCATAAGCATGATGATGGTGAACATAACAGCAATCTCATTGGTGATGTTGAATTATGTATTCCATGGCAGTTGTTGTATTCCATAGCACCTGGAATTGCATAATTGGAATTAATAATGATAATCACATTTAATAGGGCTTCAGAGTTTACAAAGCTCTTTCTTTGCAATAGCCTTGTGATGTAGGTAGTGCAAATAATATTTTCCTCCTTTTATACATAAGGAAACTGAGGTTCAGAGAAGTGCCCTTGCCCAGAGTCACACAGATAGTGGCAAGGTGGAAATGAGCCTCAGTTGGATCTTAAGACCACTCCCCTGACCTTTTCACCACATCATTGCTTCTCTCTATAAGGACTCTGCAAATTACATACTTTAAGGCTAGAGGGAGATCAAAGATGGCCTAAGAAGACTGCTTGAGATGATAAGGGGCAACAGAGAGAAGGAAGAACTACTCAATCTCTTACCTTGCTTCTTTTTTTCCATATCAAAGAGAATGATCATCAGACTGAGAGGGTGAACAACAACATGGTTAAAAGGGAGTTGCAATTTAACAGAAATAAGGAGATGTTAAGGAAGCATCTGGTTGCCCTCAATTAATTCAAGTCATTAGCACCAGATGACCTTCATACACCCAAGGGTTCAGAAAAAACTACTGAATGTGATTAATTAGCCTGTCTATGGCTTTAAAAAATTGTGGAGAATGATAAAGGTGTTTCATGAATGAAGATGGATAAATGTGCTCATGATTTTCCAAAAGGAGAGGAAGGTACAGTCTTCAAACTAAATAGCAATGAACCTGATTTCAATTTCAGGCAAATTTAAAACAAAATTTTAAAGGTAAAGTTAAAGAGCATTTAAAAAGGGAAGCATTGATCATTAAAAGCCAACCTGGGTTTATCTAGAATAATTTTTGTTTGGATAGGGTTACTAGATTAATAAATCTGAGAACTCTTTAGTCATAGCAAATCCAGATTTTTAGCAAGGGACTTGCAGGATTTCTTAATATTAAAAAGACAGGTGCCTTAAATGATGCTTGGTCATGTACTTGATCCTTCTGTGAAGAATTGGAAAAGTATGGTCTCAATGATTATGCAATTAGGTGAATTCAATCATGATTGAAAGATCCAAAAAGGGGTGATAATGAACCAATGACAATCGGGAAGGAGATTTCCAATGAAGTTCCACAGGAACCTGCTCTGGCTTTGTCTCAGTGTAATTTACTTGGATAAAGCAGCAAGTGGCAAGCTCAGCAAATCGTCAAGCTACCAAATCACAGAATTTCAGAGTTGGAAAGGACCTCAGAAGCCATCAAGTACAACTCCAATTTGATCAGGAATTACCTCCATAACATGGCCAATATACTGGCCATCTAGATTTGGCTTGAAGACCTCCCATGAGATAGAACTCACTAAAATCTATGGATGAAATGAACCTGGAAAAAATAGCTAATTTGCTGAATTATGGAATTGGGATTAAAAAACATCTCAAGAGGTTAGAACAGCAGTTTTCAAATTTTTTGATCTCAGGACCTCTTTACACTTTCAAAAATTCAGTGGATAGAGTGCCAGGCCTGAAGTAAGAAAACCTCATCTTCTTGAGGTCAAATCTGGCCTCAGACACTTATGTATCCCTGGGCAAGTCGCTTAACCCTATTTGCCTCAGTTTCCTCATCTGTAAAATGAGCTGGAGAAGGAAATGACAAGCCACTCTAGCATCTTTGCCAAGAAGTTTGCCAAGATGGGATCGTGAAGAGTCAGACATGACTGAAAACAACTGAACAACAACTAGAGAGCTTTTGTTTATATAGTTTACATCTATTGCTACTTAACATATTAAAAATTAAAACCAATTTTTAAAAAAATAATTATTTATTAATTCACTTAAAAACAATAACAAATCCATTACTTGTTAACATAACACAGTTCAATGAAAAATAACTATATTTTCCAAAACAAAAATAATTTAATGAGAATGCTGTGGTTTTCCACAATTGTGCAAATCTTTTTAATGTCTGGCTTAATGGAGGGCAGTTGGATTTACATATCTGCTTCTGCATTCAATCTGTTGTGATAAGTTGTTCTGGTTGAAGTATATAAAGAAAATCTGGTCCCACACAAATATATAGATGGAAAAGGAAGGAGTATTTTAATAGACAAATGCCTTAGTATTATTGTGAAAATAGTTTTAACATCACTAACCCCACTCCTCAAGGGTCTCAGGGACCTCCAGGAAGTTGCCGACTATATTTGAAAACTGTTAGCTATAAAAATGAGCTGAATCTATTAAGATAAACTTATTAGTCATAAATATAAAGACTTATATTTTTGAGTTTTTAAATTTGACTGCACAAATATGAAGAAAATAATGGCTTCATGTGGGTACAAAACTAAACTAAGGATATTAGGGTGTGGGGACTAAAAGATAAATATGAGTTATAAGTCACTACGATGGGGCAATAAAATAAAAATCTGAATGGATCTTCCCACAGAGGCATAGTATCCAAAAGGGAGAAGGCAACAGTTTTGTTTGGTTGGAAAACATCTGGAAAGTTATGTTTACTGACAAACTGGACCCCTTATAAAATAGGAAAACCAGAACAACAAACCATCTCATATAATCCCTCCCAGTTTCTAGGGCCATCTTGTCCCAACCCCCACATTAACATGATTATATTTGGTATTTATTTAGTGTTTCCTCATATATTTACTTGTTGTCTTGATTAGATTGTAAGCTACATGTGGGCAAGGAACGTTTTACTTTTGCCTCTGTATCCCCAGTGAGGATGGAGCATAGTGTCTGGCTCCCACTGAGCGTTGAATAAATACTTGCTGATTGATCTGTTCAGAAAGGAGGAGGAAGTTTGGCTCTGACCATGTCACTATATCACTTAAGAAGCTTCAGTGGCACCTTATTGCCTTTAGGATAAAACACAAACTCCTCCATTTGGCATTTAGAGCCTGTTAACCATCTGGCCCCAGGCCACCTTTCTGGGCTTACTGGACCTTGTTCCCCTTCACCCAGTCTGCATGCCATCCAAACTGGCCTTCTTATATTTTCTTCACTATTGATTGACATTCCATCCCCACTTCTATGCCTTTGCATAGCGGCTATCCTCTCTACCTGGAATTCACTCCCTCCTCACTTCTGCCACTTGCTAATGCCCTGATACTATCCTATGTTAATACTTTGTAGCTGTTACTTATTTGTATACACCACTTTTCTCCCCAATAGAATGTAAGTTCCTTGAGGGCAGGGATTTTGTTTCTATCTTTGTATCCCCAGACCCCAGAACAGTGCCTGCCTAAATAAATTTAATAAATGCTTAATGTTTGTTGAACAAATGGATGATATGAAGAGCATTCTCATTAAATATTTATTTGAAAGTCTGGCAAGTGGAACTAGGAGAAGACTTATTTTGTTTGACTCTACATGACCAAATAAAAGGCATCTGCAGGCAATGTATATTGTAGAAAGAATACTAATTCTGGTTCCAGAGACTTGGATTCAAATCCTAGTTCTGATGCTGATTACTGATGTGACCTTGGACAAGTCACTTACCCTTGGGTCTCAGTTTTCTCATCTGTAAAATTAGACAGTTGGTTAGAAGACTGCTGAGGTCCCTTTCAGCTACAAAATTGTTAGGAAATAGTTTTAACTTTATGTAAGTCAAATTTTCTATTAGTTAAGGATGGCCCACAGTATAACACTTCTTTGAAAAGCTGTGAGTTCCTAATCACCCAAGGTTGCCAGTGGAGATGGTTCCCATTACTTCTCTAATATAATTCTTAACTTACTATCTGAGGGTTTATGACTTTCTTTATGGAAATCCAAAATGTCAGTCTCATTGTCACTGACTGGGAAATTATGTTCTCTAAGATGGCTATTTCTTCAACCTTAAGCATGACTATGTAACAATAATAATTGACATTTATATAATGTTTCCAAGTTTGCAAAGGACTTTGCTTACTTTATCTCATTTGATGCGCACCCCCACAAACAACCTAGCAATAGATATTGTAGTTACCTTCATTTTACAGATGAGAAAACTGGGGCTTGGAGGGGTTGTCAATGGTCTCACATTATAGGTCAGTGATAGCAGTTGAACCCAGGTGCTCCTTTTGCCAAACCTGCCATTCTATCCACCAAACCATGATGTCTCAATTTTTTCATTAGGACTTTATTCCATTTATCCAGATATTATTATTATCCAGATATTCCATTTATCCATTAGGACAATTTTTCCATTAGGACTTTATTCATAGCCATAAGGTCCATAAGGTCCATAAGGACCTTAACCAAATCCAAATATATCCATAGGACACATTTTTCCTTGTTTCCAAACCTCATGATTTCTGATAGCTTACACTTTCCTTCCACTCTTTCATTCCACCCAACCCCTTTTGCTAGTGTGAATTATCTACTCCCTACACATAAAATAGCCTCTTTGTACTGCACTAGTTCACAACACTAATACTTATCTGAACACTGTTATTTTCTTCCTGTCCTTTATTCTTTGTTGTTTCCTTCAGCTTTCCTCCACCCCAGTAGACTATTTACTAATTGGTGGCTGAGTCGAAGGACTATAACATGGTTTTGTTCTTGAGGAGCAAATTGTGAACTGGTTTTGAAATTATTAGCCACACACTGTATTGATGGGCAAAAGCAGAGACGCTTCCACCATGTAACAGAAGTGCTAGTTGTGAGAGATTTTAAACTGGCCAAGTGATCCCAACTTTAAAACCATACTGAATCTAGTAATCAAACACAAACACAGACTTGAGCTATGGGTGAAGAGGATGGAGGTAGAGACAGATTTAAAATAAGGGTCATAGATTTAAAACTGGAAGGCATCTTAAGAGGCCATCTTATTAAAACTCTTATCTATACACATTTGTATATAACAATAGTTCTATGTATATACATAGAATTCTATTCATATGTACACACATGTGTATGTGTTTTTGTGTATGTATGCATATATGTATATACACATACATATATACATGCATAAATTCATATATATCTCTATATATTTTTATACTTCATTTGTAGATGAGGTAATTGAGAACCAAATGAGTTAAGTAACTTATACAAGGTTTCACAGGTAATAAGTATTAGAGACAGGATTTCTACTTTGGTCCTCTGACTCTAATTCTCATGCTTTCTTTTCACTATAGTATGATGCATTTCCCCCAAAATAATTGTTCCTGATTCATCCAGATCCCTAGCTATTCCCAGACATGAAGGCCTATATAACCCTCTCAGAATAAAATGTGACCAAAACATTTCATGATATTCTTGTACATACTGAGGATATCCAGGACCTAGAAAAAACTGGAAATACTAATCATCATTTATGGACCATACTAACCAGCCCTAGACCCTATTAGATTGTGAGCTCCTTGAGGGCAAGGACTGGTTTTTTGCCTTTCTCTTTATCCCTAGGACTTAACAGAGGCCCCAGCGCATAGTAGGTACTTAAAAATGCTAGATGACTGACTAGAGTAGGAATCAGAGAACTTGGGGACTAGTCCCAGATTTGCTACCAAGTAGATGCATGTGCACAGGTAAGCCATTTATCTGGACCCCCCATGTGTAAAACGATGGGACTGGAGTCAATGGCCATGAAGATCCTGGTTAGGTTCCTTTTTTTAGGGTACCCAGATTCTTTGTTAACAGAATTTTTAGGTTCATCTGTTAGAAGTGGCTTGAGCCTTTCTTTGAATTGTTAGGACATGTACCCTTCTATAAAAGTTTTCTAGTGAAACTCAACTGCCCTGAAGGAGTTAATTTCATTTAAAAAAAAAAAAGGTTTGTCTTGGTCACTGGATTAGAACACACACACACACATACACACACACACACACACACACACACACACACACACGCAAGTTACTCATTATTAAAAAAGGTGTTAAATATCAATCATTCATTAAAACACATACTATTTAATGTTTAACTACCGTGTAATTGATTTTCTATCCATTGCCCAGTGGTTAACTCTCAATAAATGTTTTTTTCATAATCAACTTAAAGTACAATACCTACCATGCTTGATGTCTTTCTTTTGATGACTAAAAACAAACTATATTATTGAGCTTGCAACTGTTGATCAAAAATTAGGTTAAAATTTAAGAATATTATAATGGAAACCCTCTGGTATATACCTGGAAACTTTCCTAGAAGGACTGCAGTGCCCTGTCAATATCTGCCCATCTGGCATGGTATTCTAACCATTTTGGCACATGAACTCAGATCCAGTAAAGTCAAGTGTCTTGGCCAAAAGTGAAGTCAAAAGTCATATTCGGTGCCATTGTGGTAGGGTGGCACAGTGGGTAATGGGCAGGATTACAGTTGGGAAGATCTGAGCTCATATTCTGCTTCAGACATTTACTAGCTGTGTGGTCCTGGGCAAGTCACTTAACCTCTGTTGCCTCAGTTTCCTCATCTGTAAAATGGGGATCATAATAGCCCCTACCTGCCAACGTTGTTGTGAAGACCAAATATAAAGTGCTTTTCAAACCCTAAACACTACGTGTGTGCTAGTTATGATGATGATGATGATGATGATGATGATGATGGTAATGGAGAGCACTAAAAGCTTTCACAGATGAGGAAACTGAAGCTCATAGAATTTAAGTGACTTGTCCTAGGTCACACAAGTAGTAAGTGACAGAGATAGCATTTGAAATGAAGTCCTCATTCCACTACACCAAATTTGATTCAACTCCCTTGGCAAGAGTTAGCCCCAGCATATGGCGAATCATGACAATGGCCTGGAGCCTTGGCTGCTCAGGAAAATAGGGAACTTGACAGTGATTCAGAGGTTGCCACCAAAGGAAAAAGAGATGGCGGTGCCCATTATTACAATAAAGACAAAGACATAAGGTTTTTGTACATTACTCTCTCCCCTCACCCTCCACCCCCTACTCCCCAGTGCATGGTCACTAAGAAAATGGATAGGACTGAAACTGACTACTTGGCGAAAACATATGTGCTCCACACTGCTCTCCGCCATCCTCCCCAGCCCCCATTAACACACCCACAAACATACACACCTATTGTACTACTCCTTGGGATATCTCCCCTTCAAGAATGTTCTTGGTGTTGATTTTAACTAGATCATGCTTATGTAAAATGCAAAAGAGGAAAAGGGTTCCACAAAGTGCACTCTGTCCCAGGGCTCTCTCCCAGTTGAGGATAACCAAAGGCCAAAAACTGCCTTCTTCTGTGTTGACTTCCTCAGCACAGATCCATGAATTCAATTCAACATTTTTAAAATGCCTAATATGTGCCAGACATTGTGCCAGTCAGCATGCTTGTATTAACGAGCCAGGCACTGTGCTAAAAACTGCCTTCAAAAAGCCTAATTGGGGAGACTACGTGCAAATAACTAAGTACGTATAATAGAGTAGATGGAAGGCAATCAGAGAAAAGAGAACTGAAAAAGGTAGGGGATTGGAGTTAAGGCTTGAAGGAAAACTAATGAAAGTAAGAGGTGGAGAGGAGGAAACAGAGTACTTCAGATATGGGGAACAGCCAGCACAAAGGCAGAAACAGAAGATGGAGAATCATCTCTTAGGGGATGCAATACTTTGGAACTCAAAGTATAAGATAAATATAATACAAGTAAGCATAATACAAAGTAAGTATAATACAAGAAGATTGGAAAGGTAGGAAGGGGCCAGGTAATAAAGAGCTTTAAATGCCATCAGAGGAGCTTATAATTAATCCTAGAATATCAGGTTTATATTTTATCCCAGGGAGGAAGCAATTATAGCTCTTTGTTTTTTTGAGGCAATTGGAGTTAAGATGGTCACACAATGAGGAAGTGTCTGAGGTCAGATTTGAACTCAGGAAGATGAGTCTTCCTGTCTTTAAGCCTAGCACTCCATCCACTACACCACCTCGCTGCCTAGGTGCCTAGGCTGGGGCTAGATATCTGAATATATAGATTGCAAAAAGATGATAAGTGAATCTATGGGAGATTCATGATGAGATAGATCACCAAGTGATACAGTGTAGAGTAAAAAGAGAAGGGGGCCTAGGATGGAGTTGTGGGGGACACCCATGGTTAGTTGGAGTGATCTAGATGAAGAACTAGCAAAGGGGACTTGGAATCATCCAGACATATAAGGTGAGATCCGGAAGATAACAGTGTCACAAAAACCTAGAGAAGACAATATATCCACAAGGAGAAGGTGATTACTAGTAACTAATGATGCAGCGAGGTTGGTAAGGAAGAGAAAACTTTATTAGCTCTGGCCATTAAGAGGCTGTATAAGGCCATACAAAGCCCTGAATGAAACAGTTTCTGCTTTCAAGGGGTTTACATTCTATTGGAGGAAGATCAGAGGGCATTCAGGGAGAAGGGGGAGAAAACATTACATATATAAATGTACGTCTAAAACAAGAGTAGAGACTTTACATGTATTGAACACCAGAGTGCATATATTTTCTTTTTTATAATTAATTTATTTATTTTTAGTTTTCAACATTCACTTTCATAAGATTTTGAGTTTTAAATTTTCTCCCCTTCCCTCTCCTTCCCCCTCCCCAAGACGACATGCAATCTGATATAGGCTCTACTTATACATCCATATTAAGCATATTTTCCCATTAATCATGATGTATAGAAGAATTAGAAATAATAGGAGGAACCATGAGAAAGAAGAAAAAAAACAAAACAACAAAAAAAGGAAAGCAAATAGTATGCTTCCATCTGCATTCAGACTCCATAATTCTTTCTCTGGATGAGGATAGCATGTTCCATCGTGAGTCTTCTGGAGTTGTCTTAGATGCTTGCATTGCTGAGAAGAGCTAAGTCAATCAAAGTGAGTCATTGCACTATGTGGCTGTTACTGTGTACAATGTTCTCCTGGTTCTGCTCATTTCACTCAGCATCAGTTCATATAAGTCTTTCCAGGTTTTTCTGAAGTCTGCCTGCTTATCATTTCTTATAGTAAGAAATAATATTCCATTATATTTCATTTCAGTAGTATATTGAATAGTATATATATATATATTCCATTTCAATAGTATTCCATTATATTCATATATCACAACTTGTTCAGCCATATCCCAATTGATGGGCATCCGCTCAACTCCAATTCTTGGCTACCACAAAAAGAACTGCTATAAACATTTTTGTATGTGTGGGTCCTTTTCCCATTTTTATGATCTCTTTGAGATACAGACTTAGAAGTGGTATTGCTCTCTGCACAGTTTTATAGCCATTTGGGCATACTTCCAAATTGCTGGCCAGAATGGTTGGATCAGTTCACAACTCCATCAATAATGCATTAGTGTTCCAATTTTCCCACATCTTCTCCAATATTTATCATTTTCCTGTTTTGTCATGTTAGCCAATCTGATAAGTGTGATATGGTATCTCAGAGTCATTTTGATTTGCATTTCTCTAATCAATAGGGATTTAAAGCATTTTTTTCTATGACTATAAATGCCTTTAATTTCTTCCTCTGAAAACTGCCTGTTCATATCCTTTGACTATTTATCAATTGGGAAATGACTTGTATTCTTATAAATTTGACTCAGTTCTCTATATATTTTAGAAATCATATATATTCTAATATTTATTTTTCCTCCACAGACTTGGCTCAAGAGGCAGAACTTTCTCTACATCTGTTTAGTTTACTGAATGTTTTGCATTATTCTGTCTCTCACTATGTGTTTGAGACTGTGAATGCCTTGAAGACAGGGGCAGAATCTTTTGAACTAATTGCATGTGGTATTTGTCACAGTTGTTGCTCTGTGAACAGAATGAGGACAGCCTGGTCTAATAGATCCAGTCCTAGACTTGGGATGTGCAACACCCCAAGGGTTCCAATCTGGGCTCCAGTTCTGCTCTGACACTTAGTGGTTGTGTGACACAACCTCTCTGAGCTTTATTTTCATCATTTGTATAATAGGGAAAATAATAACCACAGAACCTAACTTGGAAGGGTGTTGTAAGGATTAAAGGAAGTAATTCAGAGTGCTTTGCAAACATTAAGGTGCTTTGTAAATTTGAGTTATTTTTGCTATCTGATGATTAGGAACTTCAACAAAAAATCAGCCCTGAAGTATGATTTGTTCATATCCATGCAACGTGGTACTAAGATATATTAGAGGTGCAAGAGTACAAGGTCCATAACCTTTTTCCCTGTGTACTCACCCTCAGAAATCAAAAGCTAAACTCTCTCACCATTTAGCCTCTGACAAAAGACAGTGATTGTTTGAAATGGTGCTGCTGTCAGACAAATAGAGAACCTCATCTTCTCTAAAGGCATTCTCCCCCGCAGCATGGTGAGTGGAAAGCCTTCCATATGTAGGACATGTTCTAAATATAAAAATTCATTGGCTACTGTATGACTCAGCTTAGATCCCCTACCCCCAAGAAGAGGAAGGTTTTGAAGTACAGCATGAAGTATCCACAGATGGTTTGGGGACCAGTTGTATCTAACAGATGCATCTACAACACAGACTTTCTCTTTGAAGCATCAAGCCAAGCTCATGTCAGAGCTCTATGAAGGGTAGGTTAAAACCCAAATAAATGAGCCAGAAAAATCTACATGTTTATGAATGAGTGCAGAGTACAAAAGAAATCAAGCCTCAATTCTAGGGAAGATTTTGGAAACTATCATACTCTGCTTTCTTTTATGTTGGCATGTGGAAATTTGGGGACAGGGCCAGACTAAGTCTTCCTAAAATGCTATGTTCTTTATGCTACTCCCCTCTTCAAGAACCTGCAAGATTTCCCATGACCTTATCTATCAAGGTTAACCTACTTTTGTCTGACTTTCAAGATCCTCTCTTGATCTGTTCCCACCTTATTTTCCAACCTTGATTTCTATCACTTTCTTTTTTTTAAATATTACGGTAATTTTTATTTATTTTTTTGTTTTCAACATTTACTTCTGCAAGATTTTGAGTTCCAAATTTTTACCCCATCTCGCCCCTCCCCACACCCCAAGATGGCATGCATTCTGAATACGGCTTCCCCTAGTCTGCCTTCCCTTCTATCTCCCCCCGCCTTCTCTTATCCCCTTTCCCTTCAATTTTCCTGTAGGGCAGGATGGATTTCTGTACCCCATTTCCTGTATTTCTTATTTCCCAGTTGCATGTGAAAACATTTTTTTTAAACATGTGTTTTTAAAACTTTGGGTTCCAAATTTTCTCCCTTCCTCTCTCCCCACCCACCCTAATTGATAAGGCAAGCAACTAAATATAGGTTACATATGTGCAGTTATGCAAAACACTTCCATAGTGGACATGCTATGAAAAACTAACTCTGTTTCCCTTAATCCTATCCCATCTACCCATTTGTTTTATTCTTTCTTTTGACCCTGTCCCTCTTCAGAAGTACTTGCTTCTGATTACCCCCTTTCCCAATCTGCCCTCCTCTGTATCATCCCCCTACTCTCTTGTCTCCTTCCCTTCCTATTTTCCTGTAGGGTAAGACAGATTTCCATACCCAATTGAGTGTGTATGTTATTCCCTCCTTAAGTCAAATTCTATGAAAATAAGATTCATTCATTCCCTCTCACCTTCCCCCATTTCCCCTCCACTGTAAGAGCCTTTTCTTTTCTGGTTTTTTTTTTGTGAGATAATTTACCCCATTCTACCTCTCCCTTTCTCTTTTTCCTAGTATAATCCTCTTTTATCCCTTAATTTTATTCTCCAGATATGACCCCTTCATTTTCAACTCACCCTGTGCCCTCTATCTATCTATCTATCTATCTATCTATCTATCTATCTATCTATCTATCTATCTATCTATCTAT
>NW_020954591.1:32842102-32902954 GCF_900497805.2 Vombatus ursinus | reverse complement strand
TATCTATCTATCTATCTATCTATCTATCTATCTATCTATCTATCTATATCTATATATACATACATATAATTTTTTCCTCTCCAACTACCCTAATACTGACAAAGGTCTCATGAGTTACAAATATTATCTTTCCATGCAGGAATGTAAACAGTTCAACCATAATAAGTCTCTTATGATTTTCTCTTTCCTGTTTACCTCTTCATGTTCCATGTGAGTCTTGTATTTGAAAATCAAATTTTCTATTCAGCTCTGGTCTTTTCATCAAGAATGCTTGAAAGTCCTCTATTTCACTGAATGACCATTTTTCCCCCTGCAGGATTATACTCATTTTTGCTGGGTAGGTGATTCTTGGTTGTAATCCTATCTCCTTTGCCCTCCAGAATATTATATTCCATGCCCTGTGGTCCCTTAATGTAGAAGCAGCTAAATCTTGTGTTATCCTGATTGTGTTTCCACAGTACTTGAATTGTTTCTTTCTAGCTGCTTGTAATATTTTCTCCTTGACCTGGGAACTCTGGAATTTGGCTACAATATTCCTAAGAGTTTTCCTTTGGGGATCTCTTTCTGGAGGAGATCGGTGGATTCTTAGAATTTCTATCTTGCCCTCTGGTTCTGAAATATCAGGGCAGTTTTCCTGGATAATTTCTTGAAAGATGATGTCTAGGCTGTTTTTTTGATCATGGCTTTCAGATAGTCCAATAATTTTTAAATTCTCTCTCCTGGATCTATTTTCCAGGTCAGTTGTTTTTCCAATGAGATATTTCACATTTTTTCTAATTTTTCATTCTTTTGGATTTGTTTTACAGTGTCTTGATTTCTCATAAAGTCACTAGCTTCCAATTGCTCTATTCTAATTTTTAGGGAAGTATTTTCTTCAGTAATCTTTTGGACTTCCTTTTCCATTTGTCCAGTTTTGCTTTTTAGGGCATTCTTCTCCTCATTGACTTTTTGGACCTCTTTTGCCATTTGGGTTATGCTATTTTTTAAGGTGTTATTTTCTTCAGTATTTTTTTGGGTCTCCTTTAGCAAGCTGTCGACTTGTTTTTCATGATTTTCTTGCAAAACTCTCAGTTTTTCCTTTCTATCACTTTCTAACACAAATCGTCCACCCCAATAAGACTGGGCTACTTACTATCTTGACACTCATAGTAATTCCTACCCCTGTGATTTTGTTCCTACCATTCCTCTTACCTTGGATTTCCTCCCTTCCTCCCCTCCTCTACCTGCTTATTTTTCCAAAATCTATAATCATTCATGGCCTATTTTGAAGTTAATATATACAAAGTAATTAAATAGATAAATAATTAATATGCAAGACAGTTCATTTCTCTTTTATTCTGCACATTGCCTGGCATAATACTGCACATACGCACACAGAGTGTATGCTCAGTTTCTTGATGGGTACATGGATTGGCTACTTAAAAAGAGAAAGGCTATGAGGAAGACTTTGAGTTTATCTGCTCCTTGGTAGATGTCTGGGTTCTCTTGCTTAAGGAATCAGATGATAAGTTCAAATTAGAAAAGGAGAGAGAGGGCACCTCTGTGAATCAATCAACCAATCCATCAATGAGCATTTATTGTCTACTACTGGATATACAAAGACAGATATGAAACAATCCCTGACTTCATGAAAGTTACATTCATTTTATTGAGAAAGATAACATATATAGGTATAGGTATGTGCAAAAATATACAAAATAAATATTTTTTTCTTTGTGGAGGAAGCACTGGCAGCTGAGATTAGAAAGACCCCACATAGAAGGTAGTGCTTATGCTGAACCTTGACGGAAACTAGGGATTCCAAGGCAGCAAGCTCATCTGGGAGTTGAAGCAAAAGGCAGAAAGAGAAAGGCACCGTGATCCAAAGCCATGTTAAAAAAAAAAAAAAGGATAGCCAAGAATCATAATCTCCCAAATAGCCAGGCCCAGATGAAAAGAATAGCCCCCAAAGAAGATGACAAGACTAAAGGCTGTTGGCCAGCATGAAAATCATCAAACTGGCCAAAGCTCTTACAGAACTATAATTGTTACACATTTAAACCACAGGCTAGCAGGGGAAGGTTTCAGCTGTTTCCTCCTCTCCCAAATCTCTCAAACAGCTTTTCTTATATACTGTTTTTATATAAATTCTGCAGTGACCTTTCCTCAGTGTTATTAGTTGGCAAAGTTTTCTTCTACCTGCCAAAGGCTTATATATGTTATCCCAATTTAGATCTTTTCTTCTATTCCTTCCCTTGCTCTTTTTCACCATAGCTGAGGTTGGGATTTCATAGCACAGGTAACTGAGTAGCTTATAGATGAGCCTGAGATGTCGGAACTGTCTGGATCGATCTAAGTGTGGGTGTATTGGCAAAGGTCTAGGGAAGCTACTCTAAACCTTGGATCATGGCTAGATAAGTACAGGAGTGAGAAAAAGAGGAATTTTTCAGTGTGTTGGGTAGCTATCCTCAGATGATGTGGCTTGTTGGTTGATTGTTGTCTTTCATTCTTGAAGAGGACCAAAATGACATCACTATGTCAGGGTCACGGTAGAGTGTGCCTGACTGTGGTGGATCAGTCTGACAAGAGCTTGGAAGGCTCTCCCACAGGTCAGGCACAAACTGTCCATGTAAACATTTGGAATGGAAATGTCTCTAAATTCACACATTTCATGTTTCTTTTGAGCTATTGTAGTTTGAACAAAGCTAGTCTTAGCATAGGCCCAAGATGGAAATCTATTAACCTTCACCAAAATATTACGCACCCCTGGCTACTGTGGTCAGCCTAGTTTCTTTTCTTGGCTCTGAGAGATGCAACAAAGTTCTCTCCAGAAATATTAGCTAAGTGGCATGGGAGATAGAGTACTGGGCCTGGAGTCAGGAAGATCAAGACCTCAGACACTAGCTGTGTGACCCTGGGCAGGTCACTTAACCTTTATCTGCTTCAGTTCCCTCCCAACAGGAATGTTGTCAGGATCAAATGAGATAATATTTATAAAGTGCTTAGCATAGTGTCTGGCACATAGTGGGTGCTTAATAAATGCTGATTCCTTTCCTCTTCCCCTTCCAGAGCAATAGAGAAAAGGAAACTTTCCTTCTTTCCGTAAGGGTTCTATTATGTTCCTATGCCATTTTCAAAGCAATAGAAAAAGTATTGTTAAGGGTATGAAAGGATGGCTGCTCTGATATATTTTATATATAGATATAGCTGTGTCACCAGCCTGGGCCCAGGACCAGAAAAAGGGAGAAGTATATGGAATGAGGAACCTGGACTGTAAGATAAAGTTCTGGAATGGGAGGTGGCCTTTGTCTTCTTAGATATGGCATTAGAATTCACAGGCCTATCAAATTGGAATTCAAATTAGACCTTTCACTGACAACATCCCATTTAATTGATGATTTTTCATTTTGGTGAAGCTTTTGTTGATTAATTATTCATTATTGAAAACATGAGGGCTCTTCAAATTCCTAAATGCCCCTATATCCCAGGATTTGGGGATCTACATTGTGCTCCTCCATTCTGAATCCCTACTTTTCTCAAGTGGGTTTGTTGATTATAGAATACGAGAAGTGATTGAGCACAGTCTCTGGTGAGGGGTGGGAGGAGTAGAGAGGGTAGGTGGGTGGTTGGCAGTGATTACATTCATTCCCATCACCCAGTGCAAACACAGGGGATGTTTTGGGCCTTAATAGAAACAGAATGAGCCTTATAGGCAGGGCTTGCCCTAGGCAAAATTATGAGTGGGTAAAATTTGTCTTCTACATTTCTACCTCTAGAAATGTCTTGAATAAATTTCTTCCCCCCTTGTTTGCATTGAAATCTACTTACCCTAGGTTCTGCCTCCCTAGGACCCTGTTCTCTCTAACTGACTCTAGGTGGTAGTGAGTTAATGCAATTCACTAATATATGCCCATTAGCCTTCCTAAGTAACAAATTGCCTTAAACTCAGTGCCTCCACAATCATAGCCTGGGGGAAAGGTGGGGATGGTTGTGATCAAAAGGGCCTTTTAAAATTCCTCATTCTATGTTGATGATTGCCTGCTCTGAATACCCATGCAAGAAGACTTGCTCACAGGGACCCTCAATTGAAGGGTCACAGCTTCAGAGAGGGTCTGCCTCCCTGGAAGGTCTAGAACAAGAAATGTTAGTTTCCCCCCTACTCCCCTCCCTCACTCCTTTTAGGGAATCAAAGGTAAAGCTTAGTCAGATAGGGGGAACTGTCCATATCTCAGTGCCCTGAGCAATCCTCTCCACTACATTGGCCTTGCTATGATTATATTAGTACCCAGAGAGCAATTTCCAGATGAGAGGTAGACTGCCTGTTGGCAAGTGACATTTCCATGTGGGCTCGCTATGGCGGTTGGTTTGAAGCATCATTCAGGGGAAGGGGCTGCCTAGATAATGAGGCAAAGGAGGGGATGAAAAAGTGAAAAGAATGTTGCCTTAACCCCATAGGAAAGCATTTCTCCAGCACCCAGTCATGGTTATGAAAGCAAATGACAGAAAGCTGGCCTAGCTCTTGATCTGGAAATACTTACAGCTGTCCTGCAGTTTTTAATTAATACACTTCACTCCCTGACAATGGGGTGGAGGTGGGAGCACATTAAAAGACTTAGTCACCCCACATGAGGAAATGCTTTGCCGAAAAGGTTCTGGCCTGCCTGAGGGCCTGGCTCTGCCCACGTGCCTACCAACCTGTCTCCCAAACCCCAAGTAACATGGCCAGTTCATTCTGGAGGCGGAGAAAGCAGTTTTGTACCCTGAGGATTCTTTCTTTGGAGCTTTGGGACCTGACTCATGCCTAATACATTGTCTGGAATATAGCAGGCACTTACTAAATGAATCTTGAATTCTCTTGTCTGGGTTATGTGATAAATAAGATGCTGTATTGGCAATCAAGAGAACTGGGTTGAAACCACCTCAGATAGCTGTTCAGTGACTATGGGTGAGCTGTGTAACTGGTTTCTTCATCTGTAAAATGGGAATGATAATTGCACTACCTACCTCATAGAATTGTTGTGAGGGTCAAATGAGATAATATAGTAAAGGGCTTTGCAAACCTTAAAGGGTTATATAAACTCAAGCATTTGTTACAGTGTCTTTCTCTGACAATGGACCAAGCCAAAGACTAGGACCCCCTGTCTTGACCTTTGTTTCTAGGTAATGCTGTTATTCTTCCCTGGATAGACCCACTTGTTTGGAATCCCTGCATCCTGTCTATGACCACCTGCCTCTGGGGTAAGCAGTCCCTCGGCTGCATTCCCAATCCTCCCTCCCACTTCCTTCCGATGCCTGTTAGAACAACTCTGCCTCCCCCCTCCTATAGCAGGATCTTTCTCTTTTGGTTAATATCTCGAATGTCAGAGTCATTCCATCTGACAAAGTTTCTCCTCATCTGAATTTCCCTGTCTCTTCATATCTTCATCAGTCCATTTCCACACGTCTAAGCATTTTAATGGCATATGGTTCCAGGGGGGGAAATCTCCAAATGAGAGAAAATTAGCAACTGTGCTTATTGGGCTAAAGAAAACGACTGGAGGGGAAGCTTTCTTTAAAAAGACCCACCAGAAGCAGCAGCCCACAGAGATGCGCCCGCAATAAAAAATGATGATTTTTCTTAGGGGTTGGGGTAGGGGTGGATGATCAACTGCGTTTTCTTTTCCCCAGAATAGGTCTCAGTCATTAATTTGTTTAATTTATTTTTCACCTCTTCCCCAGTGAAGCAGCTCAATTCACTGTCGGTCTACCCATCAGAACAAATTACACTTTGGAAATATCCGAGTGCTCCAGATTCCCATTAAATAGAATAAGGAATCACAATGGGATGTTCTAGCCTGATGACTCCTCACCAAGGGCCAAGAAGCACTTTAGTCAATGCTGCTGAGGAACACCCATTGTCATTAACACCCACGGCTAAACAAACAGGCTCAGAACCACAAAGACTTAATTCCAAGTGTAGAAACTTGGTACACTTTGAGAAAGAATGGACGTAAGTCATATCTGCATTCCAGGCATGGGAGACAGCCTGTATAAAATTATAGGATACATACATACATATACACACAGATACATAAACAGACATATCCATCCATATCCATATCCACAGTGAGATGCATATACTTTTATGTATGTATATATAAATATGATGTGACTCAGGACAATGAGTGTTCTTTCACCCCAGTTTGATTTCAGCACTCCCCCTGCTCCCAACAGGAATCAGGTCTCTGGTCTTTTGGCCTTTTTGCTGGAACACGTGACCGTCTATATCCCATCGCTGTAGCATTGTATAGGGCTTTCCCTCATGTCTGGAATTCATTCCTTTTCTCACCTCCACCTCTTAAGAAAGCCTAGTTTCGGGGCAGCTAGGTGGTGCAGTGGATAGAGTACCGGCCCTGAAGTCAGGAGGACCTGAGTTCAAATCTGACCTCAGACCAAACACTTGACACTAGCTGTGTGACCCTGGGCAAGTCACTTAACCCCAATTGCCTAAAAATAAAATTTAAAAAAATTGCTTAGTTTCCTTCAAAGCTCAGACAAGTGCCACCTCCTACATGAGTCCTGTAATTAGCTTGTTTTTATTTTGTATACGCTGAAAGGTATCCCAATGCAAACTCATTAGGGGCAGGTACTGTTTCATTTTTGTCTTTATCATCTCAGCATCTGCTACACAGCAGGTACTTAACAAATGCTGAATGACTGACTGAGTCTGGTTCTTTTTTTTGTCCCCCCTCCATTTTTCTCTGGTATGCAGAAGAGGTGTTCGATGAATAAAGGACAAAAGGCAGCTTATAAGGCAGTAGAGTCAGTGAAGGGTTAAAGGAACTGGACTTGCCACATCCCAGGATGCTCAAAATATAAAGGTTCATTTGGCCATCTTTCTTCTTCCCTGGCCTGTCTGTTTCCTGACTGTCTCCAGTCATTGTTCTGGATGTGAAAATCGCTCACTATTGCAGATCACAGTCTCTCCTTAGGAACATCACTAATTGATGATTACATTTCATTTTCAGGATGTTATCTTACTTGTGCAGATTGGAAATAAAAATGTCCAGGGGTTACACATATGGCATATATGGCTCTTTCAAGTCAGAGATTAATTGTCAAGTATTAATATTTAATTTTTTATCGCTAAAGCTTGTAGGAGGAGGATGGGAAATGGGAACTTAGCTGCATCTTCTGTACTGTGCGATCTGCCCATGGCCAGGATACCTGTGCTGCTAACCTGGTAGCTTTAGCTTTCAAAAGTATTTGAAGCTGTGCAAGTGAAGTGGTTGGTGACTAGTGAGTTCTTTGACGGGAGAAATTTTCTGGAAATAGGAAGTAGTGCTGACGTACCATCACATACCAGGTACCAGTGAGCAGATTGTCTGCTGAAACAATGCCGAAAAGTAGAGGTTCTTAACCTGGGGTTCACACACTTATTTTATTTTTAACATCATGACTATTTCATTGTAATTGGTTTCCTTTATGATCCCATGTATTTTATTTTATGTATTTAAAAATATTATTCTGAAAAGGGTATGTCCATAGGTTTCACCAGGTAGCCAAAGGACACATGATACAAAAAAAGGTAAGAACCCTGCGGTAAAGAAATTGGAGATCAGGCTGAAGTTGTGGTCACCTCTTTGTGGCATGTCTAGGTGAACTTTGTCTCTGAACAATGCAAGTTGTTAGAGGTAGGGTAGAAAAAAGCCCTGTAAAATCAAATGGAAGACCTAGGTATTAGTCTCAGCACTAGCAGGTACTGGCTGAAAGACCTTGGGCTTAGTTAATAAAGCATCTACTGAATCCCCCAAGGCCTCAATTTCCTCATTTGTCAAGCGGGGATCACGATGCTTCCACTATTTTCTTCAGGTTAAGAGGATCATGTGAGGGGCGGCTAGATGGTACAGTGGATAAAGCACCGGCCCTGGAGTCAGGAGGACCTGAGTTCGAATCTGAAGTCAGACACATAATACTCACTAGCTGCGTGACTCTAGGCAAGTCACTTAACCCCAATTGCCTTACCCAAAAAAAAAAAAAAAAAGAGGATCTTGTGAGGTATGAAAGTGTTTTGCAAATGTAAAGTTATACAGTAATTTGGATGGAAGATGGAAGGGCCCTCACAGAGCAACTAGTCCAATAGTTCTTGTGAATCCTTGGGGGCCATGGAGTTATTCAAAGAGATTAAGAATACAATTGTGCACTAAACATTATCATTTTGATCTTTATTCTTTTTGGAAAAAAATATATAGTGTGAATGCAACTACATCACACAAGACCCGATAAAATGTTTTCAATATTAAAATGGAGTCATCATGCTTGAAAAGGTTAGGATCCACTTTTTTAGTTTATTTCTCTGGCCCCATGACATCTGTGTTAGCACTATTCTTTCTTTACTTGTTTCAATATTTTAAAGGTCTGTGATGATAGTGGTGGGAGTTTGCCTTCCACCAACACGCATCACAACTCCTTCCTGCCTTAGTAAATTATTTCGGGAGTTTCCTAGATTTGCCATCCAATAGCCAAGAGAGTTCATAGAACAGTTTCTCTGAACCAAGCGATAAAGGTCCTGGGATAAAGGATAGACAATCCATCATGGGGCATATCCTCAAAGCATTTCCATCTTGATATACTCTACCACTGGTAGATGCTCCATTGACCAAGTCTTTATCAAGAACCGGGTCAGTTCCATATGATAAGGCCTTTGAGTTACCTCTTTACAATAAATAAAAATATATGCAAAAAACATAACACAAGATGTTCCAAAAGTCTTAGGAGAGTTTTAAGTCATTAAAGCTGTTAAAGCTTAAAACTGCATTAAACCTTTTGGAACAAACACCACATTTGTATATTGGTGATTTGGGGGGGGGGGTTAGGGAGGGATTTTTTTTGCCTCTGGCCATCAGGCTTAAGGTAAATAAATCACTAATGAAAATTTAAAGGGATTATAGATGTCAAGCCTGTGCTTGGCTTCAAAAAACCAATTGTATAAGTTGTATCCATATACATCTAGAATAGTTCATGTGGGAAGGATTTAGGAGTTCAATGAATGAATAAATGAAAAAGCATCTATTAAATGCTTACTTTATATGCTAGGCTCTATGCCAAGGGCTCAGGATACAAATATGAGTAATCAAGACAGTCCTTACCCTCAAGGAACTCACCTTCTTTTTTAAGGGGAAGGTGATACATATAGAGGAACAAACATTTGAAAACTGTGGTGGACAGGGGGCAAAGGATATAGAGAAGGGTAAGGAAAAGAGGAGGCCAGAATGCAGGCCACATGGCTTGGAGATCACTAGGAAGCATTCCAGGGATCTGCAAGCTCAATATGAGTTGACAGTGTGACATGGTGACCAAAAAAGAGAATGGAATTTTTGGCTGTTGTAATAAAAGTATAATATCCAGAAATTAGTCCCACTGTGAGTTGTATCATGTCTGGAATATTGAATTCAGTTCTGGGTATCACATTTTGGGAAAGATGTTGTTAAATGAGAGTGCATTTCAAGGAGGGTAAGAAGGATGGTAGCGGGATCTGACATGCCACATGAGTATTGGTTGAGTGAACTGAAGATTATCCGATAGAAGAGAAGGTTCAGGAGAATGCTTAGGTCAGTGCTTTCAAATATTTGAAGAGCTGTTACAGAGAAGAGAGATTGGATTTGGTTCTCATGTTCTGGAAGACATATGCAGGACCAACCAGTAGAAACTATAGGGAGTCTGATTTTGGCTTGTTTTAAAGAGAAGATCCTAATATAATGGGTAGTCAAGGGCACCATCTTTGTGCCTGCAGTAGGTATGTCTCCCTGATATAACTATATGCATAAAAGAGAAAGTCCTTCTATTCAGAAGTGAACCAAGTGGGAAAAGCAAAGATAGGGATTCTGAATTGGCAGAAGTGGCGACTCAGTGGTTCAGTGGATAGAACCCTGGGCCTGGAGTCGGGAGGAATTGAGTACAAATCTGGCCTCAGACACTTACTTGCTGAGTGACCCTGGGCAAGTCACTTAACCTCCATCTGTCTCAGTTTCTTCAATTGCAAAATGGGGATAGCACTTACTTCCTCCTGGGGTCATTGTGAGAATGAAATGAGGTATTCATAACTCACTCAGCATGGTGCCTGGCACACAGTAGGTGCTTAATAAATGCTGTTCCCTTCCCTTTCTGTGTGGTCATGTGAGAAAGAAATGGGGAAAAGAGCTCTCTTGATTTTCCATACGTCCTTTTAATGTTTTTGTTTTTTAAATTGTGTTAAATATAGCCTGCTTTGTGCTTGATGTCATTGTCAGCCCAGACACTCATAGGGAAGATGAAGGTACTTCCTTTTGAAAGAACACCATGTACTGATATTACTAGGAACCACTTTAGTACGGGCTATAAGTCAGAGAGAATTTGGAAGAGGCCTCTGGACTGTACTCAGATGACAGTAGACTGACCTCAAATAACACTTGGGCAACAACATCAGCTAGGGTTTTCCAAAAAGTTGAATAGGTTACCTTGAAGAAAGTTACTTATCAGGGATATTACAGGCAGAGTGGTAGAGGGGGAAGTGATCTAGACCGAGAGACAGAGGTTCTGGCTATGCACACAGTCTGTGTTGAATAAATGCTTGTTGAAAGAAAAAAGGAGGAAAGAAAGGAAGAAAAGAAGGAAGGAAGGAAGGAAGGAAGGAAGGAAAGAAGGAAGAAAAGAAGGAAGGAAAAGAGGAAGGAAGAAAGAAAGGAAGGAAAAGGAGGGAGGGAGGAAGGAAAGAAGGAAGAAAGGAAGGAAGGAAAAAAGGAAGAAAGGAAGGAAGGAAAAGAGGAAGAAAGGAAGGAAGGGAAGGAGGGAGGAAGGAAAGAAGAAAGGAAGGCAATATATTTATAGTCAGAGCCCCTTAGATCAAATACTAAGTCTTCCACTTACTAGTGCTTTGTCCTTGTCCAAGTCATCTCAGCTCTCTAGGTATCCATTTACTTGTAAACCTGTAAAATGAGGATTTTGGACTATATAAGCTTTCAGTGTCCCTACTGCTCTAAGTCTATGATCCGATGTTGTTGTTGAGATTTATGATTCAGGAAGTGTTTGGATAAAATCACCTCTGAAAAATCAACTTTCAACTCTGAGATTCTATGAATGAATCTGGATCTTCCTTCTCCCCTGTATCTCATTTTTTCCAATGTGCTCAAATAGGTAAATGATTAATTAGATAATCACCCCATTCTCCTCTGACACTTAAGCCGATCAAGGAATAAGACTTTGGAATGTACAGTAGCTCTAAGAGGCCCTTAAGGGAAGTTTCTGGTGGATTGAGTGGTCATCTCATGGATTCCCTAAGTTTCAAACTTACCACATGGCATTCACTTAAGCAAGTGAGAGCATATGGTTCATTGTTTCTGAAAGGTATGCTGTCCCTTTAAGGCCCTTTTTGTAAGGAGTAGCAAGTGATGAAAAGAAAAGGGCAGAAAAAGAATTTTTGTATAAAAAAAGCAATTTATATTAATTGTCAAAAGGTGTGGGATATTGCTGTTGTTTTGGATGAACATTTTAGTCCTTACTGTGAGTGGGGGGGGGAAGAACCTTGCTTTAATAAAACCTGCTAAAATATGTGTGTGGAATTTGGATAGTTTTTGGAGAGAAAATGATCTGGAATGTAGATGTAAGGATTTGCAATTTGTTGTCAACAATGTGGATTGATGTCTGCATGTGTTGGAATAGTTTAATTTTCTAGAATTAGAGAAAGATCTTTCATTTATTTGAAAACTAAAAAAAAAAAAGTGAGTATGAGGAGATGGTGTCAAGGGCACCAAAGAGACTGATCCTGGTTGAAGACTTCAGAGTTGAGGTATGATGGGTACCTGTATATATATGGTTTATGTCTAAAGAGGATAAAACTAAGAAAATGGAGGAACATATAAAAATTTAGGAAATGAGGTATGATTGAAAAGTAACTTTCAATTTTACAAGAGAAATTTGGGTAATTGAGATGTTTTAAGTAAAATATGAATCACAGAGTGTCAGAAGACTCTAATTTAAGCCACTGAGCAGAAAAGGAAACATCACCAGAGGAGGAAGAGATAGTAAGAGAGGAAGAACGTGAGGAGAACTGAAGACACAGCAGGGGGCGCTAAAAAAGGGGTTCTCTTGGTGCAATTAGGAACAGTGATCAGAGAGAATGCTTTTCAGTTCAATGATTCCTCTGGTCAGAGAGAGAACTGACCTCAGTGGCCAAGAGCTCCAGTGACAACTTGTTGCTCTTCAGCACCACCTAGAGTTGAAGAAAGGTTTCCATAAAGGCTGTTGCTCTCTGTTGCCACCTTTTGGTTTAATGAGGAAAAGGCAGAAGGGGCTCTGTAGCTACAGGGTGCTGCTAAACTGTGAGCTCCATTCTAATTGAACAATCCAGCATCCAAGTGAATGAACAACTGGTTGGGCTGGAGATAGTAGAATGAGCTCTGGATATTTGCATTAAGAATTTCAATGTTTTAAAATGCCCTTTTAAGGGTGATGGTTAAGTGAAAAAAGCTCATAAAGACCATGTTTGAGTAGAGGGCAAGTGATTTTCCAGCTGAAGAATGGTGACGGTCAATATTCAAGCAGTGAGCAGAGAAACAGTTTCATGTGGTAAAAAATTCCTGAACGGACCAGTAACATTAAAACCTGGAGTTTAGAGTTGTGAGTTACCTTAAGTGCATGAGGTTTCCTCCCTTACATGTTTTCCGAACAGATTCCTCTAAGTCTGTGCCCACTTTTTACCATAGCTCTTGGCTGCATCGATGGGAAAGTGATCTGGGTTTATATGTGTATTGTAATCATATGCTTTAATATATTTGGTAGCCATAATATTATTTTTTCTTTTGCCTTACTATCAAATAAATAGTTGTGTTCAGTATCTAAAAGTGTCATTATTTTGAATAGCTAGTTGAATAAATATCATTCACTATGTAGATGCATTGCCTTGTGAGTGTCTGGTTGTGCAGATAGAAAACACATTGGATGGGGGTTCAAGAGCTAGAATGATAGGTAGGGGAAGTGTGTTTTCCCTCCAGAGTTTTATGCTTAGAACCCTGAGGGAGTTTAAATGTAACCTGGCCGTGGTAGAGTCTCTCTCTGGGAACTGAGACCAAAGTAGTATGATAGCAAGTTGGAATAGTGAGCCAAACCCACAGAAGGAACTGGAGTATTTATATACTACATTGTATATAGATCAAATATCCTATATAAAGGATAATAATGCCCTTGAAGACTCTTTAGATTTTTATGTCCATAATTTCTTGTCTTCTTGTTCTTCTGGGAATTCATAATCCTGAAGTAACTGCAGTATTTTTTTTTCCTTTAAACTACCCTGTTGCTACTGAAAGCATTTAGTGAATACCACTGATGAGTAAATTACTAGTAAGTCTCTGCTCTTTCAGCTAGAGAAAGTATGAAATATCTTAGTATTCAGCCTTCCTGGAGAACTCCATCTTTTTCAGCCCATTTCTCTCCTCCCAAATTTAGACATACACAGCCCAAACACAGCCATATCTTCCAGTGACCAGATTTCCTATGATTTCATGATCAGGTTCCTTCACCTTCCCAAACTCTGACATCACCACACAGTCAAAAATGGTTACATGGAGTTTGGGGGGTGCTTAATACAGCCTGAGGTAATGAATAACCTTTGTAGTCTTCTCCTAGCTTGGCAGAGCCGTTGAGGAGAAATGAGAAAGGCATACCACATAATCTGGATACTATGAAGGAGAGAAACAATAAAGAAAGCTAATCTGTCTGCCAGAAATAAATAGAAGGTTAAGAAAGAGGATTTGCCTTGCCTAAATTTTAAACTGAGAGAACAGAAATAAGTTGTTTTCTTAAGAACATGGTAGCTAATGTTCTAAACACCCTCTGGAGATAAAGTAGTATCTTGCTGCGAGATGTTTTCTGCCATGTCTAAAAATCAGAGCCAAGGATAGGGAAACAAAGCCCATTCTTCCTAAAGTGGCCCCAGGGTCTATTTAGAGTTCTCCTAGGGCAGACACTGCCTAAGATCTTAAGGTCTTGATTCAAAGGACTAGGGTTTGGGAGAAGTCCTGAAGCTCAATTAATCTAACTCACAAAGATGGATTTGATTTGAATTGTGGTTCCAGGCAGCTGCTAAAGCCCAGACTGCTGAGTTGGCTCCTGGATAGCAATGATATAGCCTAGTCTACATAGCAAACTTAGAGTGAAAAGTTGGCAATGATCCAATGAATTTCTACCGTATAGACAGCTTATCTAAATAACTCAGGAACTACATCCCTCCCACCCCAAACTCATTCTTTCTTATTCTCCCTCCCTCCCTCTCTCCCTCTCTCTCTCTCTCTCTCCCCTCCAGAACATGATATTCCTAAAATTTCTGGCAAATATTGTAAATATATGAAGGGGTTGGGGGGGGCTGAATTATTTATAGGATTGCCAACTTTCTCCAAGTTTAGCCTGTACAGGAACTTCCAAAATGAATGGTGGGGAGGTCAGAGAACAAATGAGAGGGAGAACCTCTCTAGATCCTTCCTAAGTCAATTGATTCTTTTCCTTCCTACCCAGGAGGAACTAGAAAACAAAGCATAAGGAGAGAGGGATGAGTAAACAGGCCAAGTATATTCCATTTCACTGTATTTGCCGGTGAAGAATTAGGCACTGAAGAAAGTCCTCATTATCAGAATATCTAGGTAAAATAAAACAAAAAGACAAGGATCAATTTGAATTATACCAATAAATATGCCTATGCTTTACATACAAAGGGCCGCTGATATATCATCTAGTCTTATCTCTAGAGATTGTTACCCTCAGTGAAGGTTAAGGTCCCCTGGTATGCTAAGTAAGGAGAGAATGGGAGTGATTTGGAATCCAGAGAAAAGAGGGTAAGCGATACCAGGAGGTTGGGTTTCTTTCTCTCTATATTTGCTAGTACTTCTCCTTCTCCTCCCCTCCTTCACTCCCACCCCAGACACAAAAAAGCAAAGGACATAAGTAAACATCCTTAAAGTTTGGATGCTCTTCTGCTTGCAAATGGGCCCATTAAAAGTAGATAAATCAATGAGAAATGCATAAAAAAGTCTCATTTATCATATGATATGTTGGAAGTAGTTTGGAGTGTTACATGCATTTATTCAGGAAATTTGTTTATCAGTGCAACATTTCTGAACAAAATGCTTTGCAATGAACCATTCTGTCTATGTGAATCTATATGGAGAGCAATTAAATTCAGACCCCAAAGACAAAACGTGATGAACAGAACAGCCGTAATATTGATTTGGTATTTCACAAGTGTCCTTCTTTCTATTGTGTACAGTCTCCTCCATCTCCCCTAAAACACAAACACCTCCCATTCCTTCTCCTACAGAATTCCTTCTCTAACTCCCCAGTGAAGACAAATTTCCTAACCTCACCCTAAAGCTTATGGGAGGCTTGAGTGCTAAGGAAGATGCCAGAGTATAATTGGAAGACCGGGTAGATTCTTACTCTGATTCTCACTGCCTCTGTGACCCTGAAGGAGTCACAGCAGCGCCATTTCAAAGGATCACAGATTTAAAGTTTTACAGATGAAAAAACTAAAGCCCCAAACAATACAGTATCTTTCTCAAGGTAACACAGGTGTAAGGAGCAGAGCTGGGGCTTAAAACCAGCTTCTCTGGCTCCAGATTCTGACATTAATTTCATTGCACCATCTTGTTCCCCTATAAAATGAGGGGCTTAGACTAAATGGTCATTATGGTAATTTCCAGTTCTAAATCTAAGATTCCATGGCCCAGAGCTCTCTATTGCTATGGATTTCCAACAAAAGGTCTGCATTTTACAATGCAAAATGGACGTTGATGTATCACTGGGGCACAGCACGTGGCCAATTTCTCTTTCTCTCTCTCTCTCTCTCTCTCTCTCTCTCTCTCTCTCTCTCTCTCTCTCTCCTTCCTCTCCCCTCTCTCCTCTTCCCCCTCCACCTTCCCTCCCTCTCTGTCTCTATGTGTGGCTCCTCTCTTTCTCTTACTTCTTTTTCTCCCCCTCTCCATCCTTCTTTGTCTCTCTATTTCTCCATCTCTCTCTCTTTCTCTCTGGAGAGGTTGTTATTGGATTGTTATTTTAATGAGAATGTTTCAGTGGGGATTCTTGGTCAGTTAGGGGTTGGACTATCTGGCCTTTATGATCCTTCTAGCTCTGAGATTTTATATTTCTCTTTGCCTGAATTTTCCTATGATTCTCTAAATGTGTAGCCCTGGCCAGTGTAAAGACAAAAAGACATGACTAGCAGCTCCACGTTCCATAGTATTTTCTAAGATTATTAAATCACTCTCCTAAATTATCCCCTATACACACAAGGCATGAGTGGTGTTTGTGTGTGGTGGTGGTGTTGGAGAGAGCAGAGTAATAGAGAGTTGGGAAATTCAGACCATATCTATACAATTCAAATGAACTAGCTACAGTACAGCTGAGCAGATCATTCCAGGCACCCATGACGATTATTAACTGTGTAGTCTGCTTGGCTGAAGAGATCATTATTGCTTTCAGCAACGGCCAAAATGACCAGATTCAGTTGTCCCACCATGTACAGACACAACCTGAGGCAACACATGTACAGTAGATGTTGGTGGAGGGATAGCAGGTAAATAGGAGGACATTTATGGCAAGTCTTCACTTCTTTTTGTGCTGTGTAGACCCTGCCTTAAGCAGCTTGCAAATGACCCTGAGGATGCCTCCTGGAAAATGAGATAAAAAATTCACTATGAAATAAGGTACAATGACTGAATTGTCCCCCCCTCAGCAGTTTTACACGTGAGTGGGTCCCCAGACACCTCAGCCTAGAGGGGAGCTTCAATAGCTGGTGCTATACAGTCCTGCAAATAAAGATTTATTAGAACAGATTCAGTGACAGACCCAGAACTAAGGCAGGATGGATAAAGAGGACTCTGAGGGTTCGTGGAGATATTGACTTTTATGGAGGTCAACACTGAGATTTATTGACCCAAAGAGGTAAATATTGACTGAGGCTCAGTGGGTCAATATTTACCCCAGGGCATAATAAATCTTCCCAGCCACCCCCAAACTGGAATCTGTATACTTTATACTCAGTACCGAAATGAATTAGCCATGACATAGATTAAGATACCATTTCATTGGGTTGTCTAGGGGATTGGAAAGCAATATTAACACTGAGCACTTATGTCTTCAAAGCATTTTCCAAACATTCATTAAGACTTACCACCCCTTTGCCAGATGCATAAGAGTGTTGTTATCCCCACACAACAGATAGAAAAATCAGAGTTGAGAAGAAGTTAAGTAATTTAGCCTAGGCCACAGAAAGAACCGAAAAGAGAACAGGAATGTGAATACAGGAGGAGAGTCCTTGAAATCCAGGGAAGAGGGAGTCAAAGAGCATTTTAAAGATCGTCTTTCAAAAACCTATGCTCACTGGCTCAAGTCAAGTATCTGTTTATGTCAGATGAGCAATGATGTTGATTACGTCTCTCTCAGAAGTACTGTGCTGGTGGCAAGTTTTCGTGGGTTTGTCATTTAGCGTACTTATTTGCAGGGTTGTTTTCAAATATATGCATATCATCTAATGGAGAAATAGCATAGTGTAGAGGGAAAAGATCTTGGACTGGCAGTCAACAACCTGAATCCAGGTCCCAGATGTGTAATGAATTAGTTGTGTACTTCTAGGTAGGTCACTTCTCCTTTCTGACCTTTGGTCTTGTCTTCTATAAAATGACAGATTGGGACTAGATAATCTTCAATGTACCTTCAAACTCTAATGTTTTAGAGACGTATTCACTAATGGACATAAACAGATTTGACATTCTGATATCTTTACTTGTTGTGAACCTTGGACATTTGTACACAATCCCCAAGTAACTGACTAGAGATCTTAATGCTAGCTGTTGAGAAAGAGAATGTTTTCCTATATGTACTACATGTTATCAAGGTTTTCTAGTCTGTCTGAAACTTGTATCTTTCCCAACAGACTAGTGGGATCTTAGCACTAAGGAATATGATATAATATTCATACTCAGTGTGAGTGAACAACAACAAAAAGAAATCCCCAAAACTTTTTTGGGGGAGGGAGGAAGTTGGGGAGATTCTCTGAGATGCATAAAGCTTTCTTATTATAGGTTATCTGTGCTATAGACATGGCCCCACCTCCTGACATTCATTGACTGGAAATTTTTCTATCACAGAATTGAAGTGTTGGAAGGGACCTCCACAGCCATGTAGTTTAACTTGTAAATGAAAGGCATTCTCACTATAATTTACCTGATATGGATAGTGGATAGAGTACTGAGACTGGAATCTGGAAGAACTAAGTTCAAATCCAGCCTCAGATACTGTGTGACCCCGGGAAAGGCATTTAATCTCTGTTTTCCTCAGTTTTCTCTTCTGTAAAATGGGGGTATTAATAGGACCTAATTCCCAGGGTTGTGGTGAGGATCAAATGAGATGATAATTGTAAAGCACTTAGAACAATGCCTGGCACATGATAAATGCTATATAAATGTTAGCAATCATCACCATCATCATTATCCCCACCACCACCACCACCACCACCAACATCATCATCATTATCATCATTTTAATCCAGTCTCTGTTTGAAGACCTCCAAGGAAGGGAAACCCATCACTTCCCAATCAGTTTATTCCACTTTTAGGTAGCTCTAATTGTTAAGATTTTTTTTTTCTGGTCTTTAACCCTAAATTTGCCTCTTTGTAAGTTTCATCCATTGCTCCTGGTTCTTCCCTCTGGGGAGACAAATAGAATAAATCTATCCCCTCCTCCACATGACAGTTCTTCAAATATTTGAACATAGCTCTCATACCTCCCCTGAGTCTTTCCTTCTCCAGAGTAAACAGGTCAACTGCCTCAAGCAATCCTCATCTGACACGGACTCAAAACTCTGTTCCGGACACTCTCTAGCTGTTTACTGTCTTTTTTTTTTTAAACACATATTTATTTTTAACATTCATTTTTTAAAAAGACCTTTGAGTTCTGAATTTTCTCCCTCTCTCCCTCTTTCCCTCCCCCATCCATTGAGAAGGCAAGCAATATTATTGCTTATATTCAATTTGTTATATATTCTTATTGCTATATATATATATATATATATTCTTATTTGCTATATATTGCTTATATTCAAATTGCTACATATTTAATTATTCATGTGAAATTATGCAAAATATATTTTCATAATAGCCATTTTACAAAAAGAAAAGCAAGAAAAATAAATAAAGTGAAAAAATGTAAGTTTCAATCTGAATTCAGTTCTGTCTCTGGAGGCAAATTATGAATCCTTCAGAATTGTCTTGGATCATTGTATTAATCTGACTAGGTAAGTCTTTAACAGCTGATCATCACACAATGCTGCTGTTATTGTGTACAATATTCTCCTGGTTCTGCTCACTTCACTTTGTATAAATTCATATAACTCTTCCTAGGTTTTTCTGAAACCTTCCCTCTCATCATATCTTATAGTACTCTATCACAATAATATACCTTATTCAGCCATTCCCCAATTGATGGGTATCCCTTCAAATTCTAATTCATTGCTATCACAAGAAGAGCTGCTCTAAGTATTTTTGTACATATAGATCCATTTCTTTTTTCTTTTAACTCTTTGGGATACAGACTTAGTAGTGGTATTATTGGGTCAAAAGGTAGGCATATTTTTATAGCCCTTTGGGCATAGTACCAAATTGTTCTCCAGAATGGTTGGATCAGTTCACAACTCCACCAATCTCACTGTACCTCTTAAACAATTTCAGAGGAAACTGGAAAGACTTCTATGGCATGCTGAAGAAGGATGTGAGCAGAACTAGAACAATCTATATGATGACAACATTACAGTAAAAAAAAAAACTTTGAAGGATTTTGGGAATCTGATCAACATCAGGTTAAACCATGAGTCCAAAAGGATGAAGATGAAACATTCCACTCCCTGACAAAGAAGTGATGAACTTAAAATGCATAAGGGGGGGGCTCATTTTTTAGACATGACTAATATGGGAATTAAGAGTAGCTTGGTGGCACATTGGATAGAGTTCTGGACCTGGAGTCAGGAAGACCTAAGTTCAAATCTGGCCTCAAACATTTACTAGCTGCGTGACCCTAGGCAAGTCACTTAACCCTGTTTGCCTCAGTTTCCTCATCTGTAAAGTGAGTTGGAGAAGGAAATAGCAAGCCACTCCAGTATCTTTGCCAAGAAAACTCCAAATAAGGTCATAAAGAGTTGGACATGACTGAAATGACTGAACAACAACAACAATATGGGGATTTGTTTTACTAGAATATGCAGTTGTATGTTAAAAGATTTCTTTTTCATGGGTTTTTTTATTTTTCAATGGGGGAAGAATAGAAGGAGTGACAGATTAATTAAAATGCTTATCAATTGAAATAACATTTAAAATTTTTAATAATTAAATGGTGGTATCTAGAACTGAACATAAAATTCCAGATGAGGTCTGACCAGGCTGAGCAAAGTGGGCCTACCCTTGTTCATGGAAGTTATACCTCCATGTGATGCAGTCAAAGAAAACATTAGGTTCCCTCCTCCCTCTGGTTACTCCATCACATGGTAATTCATTTTGAGTTTTTTTTTTTTCAGAACTGTTCTCTATTCAGGCCTTCTTCATCTTATACTTACAAAACTGATTTTTTTTTTTTGTATCTAAACGTAACTTTAGTCCATCAACAAGTATTTTTAAGTGCCTGCTATGTTAAATGTTGAGGTTACAAAGAAAGGAAAAAAAAAATCCCTGCTCCCAGGGAGGATGTTGGAAATGACATACAAAAAAGTATATATGAACAGACTATAGACAGAATAAATTGGAGATAGTCAACAGAAAGAAGACATTAGAATTAAGGGGGATCAGGAAAGGCTTCTTGTAGAAGGCAAGATTTTAGATGGGATTTGCAGTGAGCCAGGGAAACCAGAAGGCAGAGATGACGAGAGAGAGTTCCAGGCATGGGGGATAGCCAATGAGAATGCAGGGGTGGGAGATGGAGTGTCTTATTCAAGGAGCACTAAGGAGGCCAGTTTCTCTGGATCATAGATTTTATGGAAGGTGTAAGAAGACTGAAAAGGTAGGAAAGGGCCAAGTTATGAAGGACTTTAAAAGCCAGACAGAGGATTTTATATTCCAATACTTGAAGATAGTTTTGACGGACCCTAAAAGTCTTTCTGTAGGCTAAATATCCACAATACATTCAACATCTTTATAATGGTACTGAACACTTGGTTGCTTATTAGAATTCAAGGTCTCTCAAGATGGATAGAGAGTCTACTCAGCCATCACTCAGGGAATGGCTAGTCTCCTGGATAAGAAAACCTCCATGAACTTGAACTTGTGAACTACTAGTTTCAAATGGTTAATTCTTGCTAATAATCTCATAGATTTAGTGCTAGAGGAGACTTTAGATGTAATCTAGTCCAATTCTCTCTTCTTACCAATGAGGAAACTGAGGATCAGAGAGGTTAAGGATTTTCCCAGTCACACAGGATGTGATTAAACAGTCATTTTTGTTGTCATTTGAACCCAGTTCTTCTGACTTCCAGTCCAACATAATCTCCTGTGTGTCATGCCACTGCCTCTTCTTATTTCTCACTTCTTAATTATTTGCATTTAGACATCATTGAGGAATGAGTCCAAATAGGTTATCAACATCCCTAGGGGTCTGACCTCAGGGTGATAGGCAGCAGTGTGTAGCTCCAAAGTTTAAGGGAATAGGTTTAGATAGGTGACTGGTAGAGGGAGTACAAGGGATTAGCGTTATTAAATTACTTCCATTGAATTTCATTTGATTAGATTCAGCCCAATGTTCTAGCATATATCCAGTACTAGAAACCTTTGTGTCCTATGCTTATGTAAGGATGGGGTCAAAACCGCTCCTACTCCATTTCAGGTCTTTATACCTTAACTAGGTAAAAACCAATCAAGCAGACTAATTTTATACTTACATTAAATACAAAAAAGGGCATTCTGGCTGGAATGATTTGGCCAAGGAAATTAGGTCCCCAGAGATCACCTATCAAGCAAGCTGAGAAAGGATAAAATTCCAGAAATTAGAGTTCTAATGAAGGGTTCTAGCTGAACCTTCAGAGAAGGAACCATGTAAGGGGTGAGGGTAGGGGATAGGCCAGCTTTCCTTTCTTTTGACTAGAGAAGAACCTTCCACCTTTGAAGAGTATTAAAGATGGTGGACCTCTCCATGTTCCCATCAATGTCCAAAAGGGTATCCCTGATTCAGGTGGAGGCAATGTTTGAATCTTTGAGAGCTAAGGTCTGCCTGGATACATGACTCCACAAGGAGTCTAGCAAAGATACTACACTATGTTTAAGGAGAACTTTTTGAGCACTCCATTAACGGTAGAAAAGGACTTCTTGGCACCAGGGATTTTGAATTACCTCTTTTTCACATGCAGTCTCCAAGCTTGATCCTACTTTCTCTTGAGAGAATATGTCAGATTTTGGGAGATGATGTTTTGTACAAACTATTCTTACCATGTTCAGACTTTTCAGTCATATATGACTCTTCATGACCCATTTGGGGTTTTCTTGGCAAAGATACTGAAGTGGTTTGTCATTTCCTTCTCCAACTCATTTTACAGATGAGAAAACTGAGGCAAACACGGTCTAGTGACTTCTCTTGGGTCACATAGCTAGTAAGTGTCTGAGGCCAGATTTGAACTCAGGAAAATGAGTCTTCCTGATTCCAGACCTGGTACTCTATCTACTGTGCCAGAATTTAATAAATATTCTCTTTCTATAAGCTACTTATGGCTGGCTGACTAAATGATTCTGAACTGATCATTTGAGGGTAAGCATACTGGTGGGGGTCAAGGCAATGGCATCAGAAAATCATCTGTGACCCTTCAGGGGGATCCTCTGAGAACCTTGAGGGGGGACCTGTAGCCAACTTAGCTCTATGAACCTAACCGACCAATGGGAGAGGGAGTTGGGATAAGAATACCCAGAGCTTACATGGGCTACATTTGAATAGCAGGGGCTTTCCCTGGCCAGTCCCTTGTGTGTCCCTGCCTGTAACATCAGAGATAGGACAGCAATCATACATTGCTGAGCAAGAATCTCCTGAATCCCTAGAAAACCCATGCCTTCATTTGTGTCATGGAGCTGCCTTGTATGGAGATGACAAAAGACCCAGGTATCTTACCCACTTATTAGAAGTAGTAGCAAAAGCTTTGCTAAAACTAAGGGTGCCACAGCTGAGTCAATCAATCAATATGTATTTATTAAATATCTACTATGTATTACAAGCACAAAGAATGAAACAATTGTTACTTGAAATGAGCTTATATTATTATGGGGATGACAAATACATATAAAAACATACAGAGCATAAATATAAAGTAAACACCTATAAATACACGCAAAATGGTTAAATAAAAGGTAGTTTGGGAGGGAGGGCATTAGCAACTGAGGAGAGGCTCTCAGGCCTGTTGTTGACAGGCCATGCGTGGCCTGTAGAACATCGTGCTCAAATCCAGTGACTCCTCTGTTTATATTCCTTATTGCCCCTTTGTCCAACTCTGAGGCATCTCAAATTAGGCCTTAAGCTTTCCCTTGTATATGTTTTAAAAAAGTCCTATTTCTTCGAACAGTATGGGCCTGTCTGACTCTTCCATGAAACTCCCCTAAGTCCCCAAAGTCATGAGAACAGACTGGGACACTCAGCTAATTGGCATTTGAACATATGGTTCCCATGAATGCTCAAACTTTCTTCTATTTTCTCCAACAGTTGAATTTTAAGTATTGAGAACTCTTTGTTATCTGTGCTAATGGAGGGGGGCAGAGGCATAGATAATCCCAAACATTAGAAAATCCAATAATCTCTTTTCTATCTGGCTTCCAAACATATTACATGATTTTTTTTTCTAGCTCATTTGCCTAATTATGTTTTTCTTGGACTAACATTAAAATTAATTTGCAATCCCTGAGCACACACTAATCAACAACAGGGAGGAGTAGATCTGAAGTTGAATGTCAGGCAAAAGACCTTCTGAGATTAGAATTCTGCTGTGGAAGATCCATACACAGGTAACTGAGAGTTGAATAAGCTTGATACCTGGTATTTTGTATTTCCGAAGGTATTTAAATGCAGTCAGCAATTCATCTGCATTTCCATTCCATTCATTTAGACAGGAAGTGATTTGCCCTGGGTGGAAGAGTCAGATAAAGAGCCCAGGAATCCTAACTTCCAGCTGCTAGAGTAAATCAGCTCCTCACCCAGCAGCCAAGTTTGAGAGCAGTTTTCCCCTTTGTCACCAAAGGAAGCAAGTGGTGCCAACAGGATTTGATACAACTGTGAAAGAGTAATTTGACTGACAATACTGTACAGCCAAATGAAAGTGTTTACAGGGTTTAATATTTAAAAATGTAAAATGAAAAAGTCTGAAGCAGGTTGGAGATGAAAAGATCTGTATTGAGTCAGAATTTCTGCCGATTGTCAGTCAAAGCGGGATGCCTCTCCTGGGGATCTGAACAAGCGAACCACCATTCTCCCGGAATTGTCATCTTGGGTGTATTGATTGTGTATGCTCTCCAGTCAAGTTGTCAACTTCTCCCCCTGCCTTTTCTCCCCCTTATGAAATCTACCGTCAAGCATCTCTTGGCTTTGAAATGTTAGGCTGCAACTGCTCAGGCCACATGACGTTTGGGTCTTTCTTAGGTTGGAACAAAAGGATTCTTTGGGGAAGGGGAAAAGCCATGGGCTGGACATGTGGACACCTCCATTCTATTTAAAGGCTTATACTCATTTGCCCATTTGTTTTCAGCCCAGGCCCCTATTCCTGAGGTCTGTCTGTTATCTCTATGGTCCCCACAGACAATGATTCAATAAGGCACTGTTTGGATCATAGCGATAGAGAGTATTTACCTAGCAGTCTAAGGTTTGCAAAAGCATTGTAGCGAGATTATCTAGTTCGATCCTCATAACAATAAGTTATTATTATCCCCATTTTACAAATGAGAAAACTGAGGCAGACATATTAAGTGACTTGCCTAGAGGCAGACAACTAATAAATGTCTGAGACAGAATCTGAATTCAAGTTTTCCAGACCCAAGTTTAGCACTATCCACCCTGCCACCTAACTTTCTGTTCAAAAAATTATGCAACTGGAAGGCATTTCAGAGATTATCTTATTCATCAGTCCCCTGGAGTTTTATTTTTCCTTTATATTTTCATCTTCTCTATAACTTTCTGAATAAAATTCCAGTCTTGGAGTATAGTAGATTTCTATATTAACAAGAGCAAAGCTATTAATTTGCTTCAAACAGGAACACTTCATATCCTGTAATCACAGACTATACCCTTAGACACAAGAATCGATTTTGCTAATGCATAATAATGATAATAATAATAGCCAGGCACTGTGCTAAACACTTTATAATTATTGTTTCATTTAATCCTCACAACTACCCTGAGAGGTAGGTACTATTATTATCTCCATTTTATAGACAAAGAAATTGAGAAAAGCAGAAATTAAGAGACTTGTCCAGGGACACACAGCTATCAAGTGTCTGAGGCCCCATTTGAACTCAGGTCTTTCTGAGTTCAGACCTGATGCTCTATTCACTTTGCATACCACTTATTAAGAGGTTGTTTGCTCAGTCCAAAGAAGCCCTACTATGCACACACAACTAAAAACATAAATTCTATAAGCAGTTTCATACCCATTTGCAGAAGGCTCCAGATCATCATGTTTTCATTTCATTTCGTATCTCCAGTGCCTAGCACATTATAGCCACTTAATTGGACTGGACCAGATTTTACTCTAGGGTATCAATATCTCCATGTTGCAGGAAATGACAAGGAACTTCAGAGCACCTTGGTGACCTAAATGAAGTCAGATGACCATGGACAGCCCAGGTCTCGTGGCTGCTGCTTTTCTGCTCATCCTACAAGATCCCTCTTTTCTCACAGTAACTTCATAAAACATTTGCAAAGGACTTTGGGATACTCAGAAGAAAGTTATTAGCTAAATGTTGTGTTTCTGGATTTCATGAGGCTGTGGGTAAAGTTGTTTTTATTTTGCCTTTTTAAATTACTTTGGGAGTTGGTGTTCTTTACATAATTACAAGCTGACAAACATGCTTCTGTATTTTTTTTAATTAACAGATATTTGTATTCAAGTTTTCCAAATTACATAACGCAGCTTGCACATTACAGGACAGCTGCCATGCTCCAGATGTGCGCAATAACCAGAACATGGTAATGGCAAAATGCAAAAGAAAGGAAAGAAGAAAAAGAAGGAGGAGAAGCCACCATATCTAGACTGATGAGCAATTTCAGTTAATGTGCTCCTGTTTGGAGCCTATGCTGTGACTAATACCTGAAGTTATCCAAAATTTTCATCTTGGCTTTAAAATGGGGATGAAGCCTTCTGGTTCACACAGAGTTGTTATCAAAAGGCCCACGAGTGCCTTGTAAAAGCAAATTACAGATGAAATGGGGCACATATCAATGTTAATAGCATGCCGGAGTAACTATTCAAATTGCTCCAGTTTATATGTGTGCTATTAAAACCCTTCCATGGCAGTGTGGCCCTGTTTTATAAAAGGTATTTCCCAGATGTTACAAAAAGTGCCCTCCTCTGAGAGCACATCACACTGGGGCAAAGATTTGATGGCGTGAATTCTTAGGGCCCTTTCATCCACTTCTGGTATAGTATTGATTGACAGTATCCTCCGGCAGGTAGCAGCTCCTTTGTCATCCTCAGAATAGGGCTGGAGGTAGGGGAAGGGATTGGAGGCAAGGGAGGAACAGTCCCAGGAGATGTTGTTCTACACAGGTTTATGAGAATTCTCTTTTTAAATTTATTTCAACAAGCCTTTATTAAGTATCTGCTCTGTGCCGGATACAATGACAAAAATGTTATCAGCCACTGTCCTCAAGGAGTTTTTATTCTCTTAGTTAACTATTTCTTCGTTGACTGATGGGAAGCTAGGTGGTACAGTGGATAAAGCTCTGAGCCTGGAGTCAGGAAGACTCATCTTCCTGAGTTCAAATCTGGTCTCAGACATTTGTTAGCTATGTGACCCTGGGCAAATCACCTATTCCTGTTTGCCTCGGTTTCCTCATCTGTAAAATGGAGAAGGAAATGGCAAAATCAGTTTAGTATCTCTGCCAAGAAAACCCCTAATGGGGTCAGGGAGAGTCAGACATGACTGAACAAAAACAAGGAGTTAATTGATACATACAAGGCTTTAATTTTTGCCGAGGGCTTTATTTACAGGATCTCATTTCATCTTTCGAAGTGTGGGTCAAATAACTAGGCTACTTGGATGTTAAGCTTCTGGTAAATAGCAGAATGCAGATTCAGTTAAATCTTTTTGACCTGTTAAACCAGATAACTTTAGTGCTTCCAGAACTGGGATTTTTTTGTATGTGTCTCATAGACTCCCAGAAGAATGTTTTTACATGCATGAAATAAAATACATATGGTTACAAGGGAATTATGTTGAAGTTATATTGAATTATATAAAATTCAATTTTATTGAAATAGCGATCAAAATATTTTTAAAACAACAAATTCACAGACTCCAGGTTAAGATGCACTGTGAGAGATAGAGAGAGAAAGTCTTCCCACTTGTACTACTGAAATGCATGGAATCCTAGTGGTAAATTCTATACTGAATTCTAATTTTTATCTCCATATTATGTCTGGGCACTGGTGGGTCAGGTTCAAATAGGAGTAATTTAGAAATGGGATACTTCTTTCCCACATCTTTATTGGTTTATACTGTGATTCAAATAAGCTCCTCTTTTAGAGGGGAATAAAATGGAGAGAGAGTCATGGCAGAATTTTCAGGATTTTTTTTCTTTTCTCCTCAAACCATCGAACTGTAACTGGCTTCTGAAAATGCTCAAAACCCAAGCTGCACTAGATTCTATTTTAACCCCAGTATGAAGTCTGAAAGTCTGGGTTCAAGTCCCTCAGCCACTTATTAACTGTGTGACCTTGGAGAAGTCACTTGATTTGAATGAGTCATAGTTTCCTCATCTGTAAAATGGGAGGGTAGCTAGATAGCACAGTGGATAGAGTGCCAGAACTGGAGTCAGAAAGACTCATCTTCCTGAGTTCAAATCTAGCCTCAGATATTTATTAGCTGTGTGACCCTGGGCAAGCCACTTAATCCTGTTTGCCTCAAATGAGCTGGAGAATGAAATGGCAAACCACTCCAGTATCTTTTCTAAGAAAACCCCAAATAAGGTCATGAAGAGTTCAGACATGACTGAAAAATGAGCAACAAAAAATGAATAACAAAACAAAAAATGAGCAACAAAAAAATGGAAGAAACAATACTCATGCTACATACCTTATCGAATTGTTTGGGATATCAAAGGAACCACTGCATATAAATGCTTTATAACCTTAAAGTTACATATCAATATAACATTATGAAAAAAAAAGATGTTCTGAGTTAATATAATTAATTATGGACATTCCCTGGATTATACATTTCTAAATGGCCCATATAGATACAATCTTTTGGTTGCATGCTTACCATCACTTACCATTACTCACCTACCCTAAAGCCATTAGGAAAAGCAGCAAAGCCATCTTAGACGGACAGTTCCCCTGGGGGCTGGTTGTTTGACTTAAAGACTATTTCTCACACCAATCCTTACTGGTCAGTGCTCAAGAAAACTCTGTCTCTGTCTGTGGGCATCTCTCTTTCTCTCTCTTTTTACATGTACACCAACAACCTAACTTAATTTCCTTCTTAGCCTCTCCCTGTCCCCCTCCTGCCACCATCATTGCTCTCCATAATAACTGTGCCATAATCAAATTAATACTGGCATTGCTACTACAAAAATCACACCAATAAACTACTCTAAATCTCTATACACTTCCCAAGCCAAACACTACTCCCTATGTATGTTGTCTCCTCCATTAGAATGTAAGGTGCTTGAGGGAAGGTATTATTTTGTTCTTAATAAAAAATGTTTAATTCATTCATTTATTTGTTGAGCTTTTCTTTCTCTTTTTAATTCTTATTCAGTCACCTTGAAAGCAACAAGATTCGTTTGGATTTGTAGTCAGAGGATCTTGATTTGAATACTGACTCTGGCACTTACTACTACGTGCAAATCAGGCAAGATTTGACCCAAGGTATTTACTGACTCTCACTTTTCTCACCTGCAAAATGAGGCAGATGGACTAGATGACTTCCAAGGTCCCTTCCAGTTCTAGATCTAAGATAGTGTAATATGAATTTCTCTTTTTTTCCCTTCTCCCTCTTCATTCCATTTATAAACTACAAACAATCCTGCTCATGACTAAGTTAAGAATAGTGCTAGTGGTATCAAGAAAAGGGAAAGATAAAAATTTCTAAGTTAAATTTGGTAGTAGAAGCAATGCTATCATTCTATAATCCCTTAGAAAGTGTTGAGATGCCCCTTTCATAATCACCACAAAAACTCCATCCTCCATTATAGATGGAGAACTAGAAGGGACATTAAAGGCTACCTAGTTGTACTGTCCTCACCCTCCCTCATCATTTTGCAGATGAGGTAACTGAGACCCATCGACCTTATCCAAGGTTACACAAGTAGTAAAAATCAGAAGTGGAATTGGTGAGACACTAATGGAGTTGTGAACTGATCCAGCTGTTCTGGAGAGCAATTCAGAACTATGCCCAAAAGGCTATAAAAAAAGGTGCAATACCCTTTTACACAACACTAGCACAAGTAGGTCTATATGGCAAAGAGTCTTTTTTAAAAAAAGGAAAAGGACCCATATGTACAAAAAATACTCCTAACTCTCTTTGGTGGAAAAGAATTGCAAATTGAGGGGATGCCCATCAACTGGGGAATGGCTGAACAAGTTGTGGTATATAATTGTGATTGAATATTATTGTACCATAAGGAATGATAAGCAGGATGCTCTGAGAAAAACCTGGAAAGATTTACATTAACTGATGCAAAGTGAAACAAGCAGAGCTAGGAGAACATCATACACAGTAACAACACTATTGTATGATGATCAACTGTGAATGACTTAGCTATTCTCAGCAATTCAATGATAAAACACAATTCTGAAGAACTTATGATGAAAAATGCTATCTACCTCCAGAGAAACAACTGATGGGGTCTGAATGAAAATTGAACCATACTGTTTTTCTTTACTTTCTTTTTCTTTTTTTTTTTTGGTCTGTGTTTTCTTTCACAACATGACTAATATGGAAATATATTTTACATGACTACACATGGGTAAATTATGAAATTGCTTGCCTTCTCAATGATGGGGGAGGTGAGAGATGGTGGGAGTGAATTTGGAGCTCAAAATTGTAAAAAAAAATGAAAGTTTAAAAAATTGTTAAAATAAAATATTAAAACTTCCAGAAAAAAGTAGAATTGGAACCTAGGTCTTGTCTCTAGCAGCACTTCTTAAACTGTAGGTCATGACCCCATCAGTTTAAAAAGTGCTAAAGGGGTCAAAACTGGAAAAAGTTTAAGAAACCCTGCTCTAGAGTCTGTGTTCTTTCTACCATATTCTTCAAATTAATTTGCTATTTTAAAAATACTAGTATGCTAGAAAAATAAACTCCTTATTCAACTGTATTTTGTCTTGTTTTATTACTAGTATCACAATCTTAGTTTTTTTTTTCTGTTTTCTTCAAATGCTTGGCATTTTGACTATATAGTCTTACAGATTAACTGGACTTTAGCAGGCTGGTTTACAAGCCTAACCATCATTTATAGATCGTTTCACTGGGATAATGAATTTGGAATCCCAAATAATTGACTAACAAATGAACTTCTGGAACACAACCTATTTGGAAATCAAAGTTTGCCTGTATATTGCTCTGTAAAAGCAAAGTCCCCTCACCACAACTTCTCTTTCCCCCAGTAGAGATATGGAGAAGCATGACAAAGATGGCACCATTTGCCATGGCTGCTGAACTCTATATCATGTTGGCAGTGGCTCCAGGGCTCACTGGTCGGTATTGGAATAAGGCAGAAATTACCTAGAGCAAGTGACTGTAATAGGCATACTGTCTCATTAAGCTCTGAAATGTTAGATAAATGTGCTTTTGTCATCAATTCTCAGGTTTTTTGCATGTGTGAGTAGCTCTCTTTCTTTTTTTTTAGCACCATGTCAGGACTTGTGACTTCTTTGGTCTTGCATTGCTGGCATTCCACTCTAAAAAGCTGATATGTGTTTAGGTGGTTGTTAACTGCAGCATTTATGAGAACAGAATGTACTGTCTACATTCAACAAGAAAGTTTAAACATTACCCCAAAAGGGACAGTGTTTGGATGTTTGACTGGGAGTTAAAATGCTGACGACTGTATTTCTGTCTCTGGAATGAATAGATGTTTAGGAGATTCAGAGGCAAGCCATTTAGTCATTCTTTTCCTCAGGTTACCTACCTAAGACCAGAGATTCAGAGCTGAAAAGAATCTCAGAGTCAAGCTACTCCAATCTATTATTCATTTTACAAATGGGGAAACCAAGGCATTTGGATATTAAGGGCCAATGTCATATAAGTAAGTGACCAAGCCAGGATTTGAACTCAGGCTCTCTGACTCCAGACCTGGGTTCTTTCTACTGTACCACATTGCTTTCTTCAAAGTAGGACAAGAACAAGGGTATGATTATGTTCATCTAGATTTCAATCACTCCAAAAGGGTTGCGAGCCTAAAGTAAGGCCAGCTGTGAAAATAAGAATGAGATCTCAAGTTTAGGGTTGCCATTTGTAGGTTTTGTTCTGGGTAGATTCTGAGTCTGTTCTCTTCTAGCTGATATAGTGAATAGAGTGTTGGATTTGGACTCAGGAAGACCTGAGTTCAAATCCAGCTTCAGACAACATTATGTGATCGTTGTCAAGTCATTTAAGCTCTGTGGGGCTCATTTTCCTCATCTGTGAAAAAAGGACAATAATAGCACAGGGTCTTTTTAGGGATCAAGTGAGATAATATATGCAAAGCACTTTACAAACCTTAAAATGCTATACAGATGTTAGCTATTATTATTAGAGTTATCATGCAGCAGCTGGGTGACTTTGGACACATTATTAGTGATGGAGGAAGCCTTCTCTTTCCTGTCTCTACTTCTTATCCTCCTCCCATCCCTTCTCTTCAAAAAAAAGTGACAAAAAGATACTCAATGAGTCCTTTTGCATCATTATTATGGTACTGCTCATTCGGGGTGGGATATAAAGAGAGAAAATTTAATTACTTACACTAAGCCCCTGAGACTCCCAATAAGTTTCTTACAGGTGAGATCTGTTCAGCACCATACCAACCACATGGCTGGCAAACAAACCCAATAAGGAAAAGGGCATCTTCTTCCAATTCAATCAGTCAAGATGGACAGATGAATGATAGAACATTTCCACAGTGCTCTCTCTCTCTCTCTCTCTCTCTCTCTCTCTCTCTCTCTCTCTCTCTCTCTCTCTCTCTCTCTCTCTCTCTCTCTCTCCAATTTATGACTATAAGCCCTGTGCCATAGAGATCTCACATAAGCTCATTTGATCTCCCTTGTCTGGAAAGTTGAGAACTCCAGATGAGTTAGAGGGTAGGCAGGTTGCTTGATCTTTTTTCATTGAAAAATATCACAGGGCATATTCTATTTGTTCACATTTTTCCAGATTCAATGACTATGCAGGCAAACCAGTGTAGAAAGAAGTACATATATGCATTCTTTAAGTTTTTTCTCCAAAGGGCAATGGTGGAAGCCCTGTAACTTGTGGGTGTATGTACACACATGTACACACACACGAACACTTTAACTTCTCCACTTGTTTTTCCCCCTTATTCTCACCATGGAAAACACCACATTGCTGTGATGACATGTTTTAAGTTACAATCTATGTGGAGGGAGGAAAAGGGAAAAAAGAAAAAAAAAAGAAAAAGCAGCCCTTTGTCACCCCACCATTACCATGTAAAGCAAAGGAAATAAGCACAGGGCACTGCTTTGATTTGAGTTGATAGCTATAAATCCTTCCCTCCAGCTCACACAAGCAGGGTGCAGGGTGAAGTCAATGGGAATTACATTTGTGTAACTAAGGGCAGGGCTGAATCCACGGAGACAGGAAACCAATCCAGCTTATTTTGCTGCCAACTCTTCATTATAAAAAAAAAAATAAAGAGCAGAAATTGAGTTTTGAGGCCAATTTGCGTAAGCACACCAATCATCAGCTTCTGAAAAGGCAGACCAATTCCACCCATCATGGAAATCTGCTCATTGTCATGGTTTGGAAATTTTCTCAGAATCTCAGGATCTTCAGGGTTACCAACCTGAGTTGCAGAATCCATCTGGTATCATGAAAATCATCAATACTAGATGGTGGTGGTCAAGGGAACAAGGAGGCAGATCCAAAGAGGGGAATGCCTGAGGCAGGATGGCCAGGGGTCAATTCATACAGGGAGAAATACATTCAGTTAACATTAAGTCCTACTTAGGAAGTCAGTGTGACAATGAGAGATGTCAGGAGAAACAGTAGACAGGTACAGAAGTGGGAACTAAATGGGAAGAACAAAGAGTTGATGCACGCACACAGGCTATGGTACAGGGTTCAAGCTAGGTGGGAGTGGAATTTAGACTTGGAAACTAAAAATCCCACTTAGGACCTGCCTTGGGCTATGAGTTCAAAGAAAAGTGTAAGCAAGTTATCATAGCATCATATATTTTGAGCTGGAAGGAACTTTAATGGTCATCTAGTCCAACTCTATCATTTTACAGATGAGGAAACTGAGGCAGAGAGAATTTAAGTGACTTGCCCAGGATCCCACAGCTAGGAAATTAGTATTTGAGGCAAGATTGGAAGTCAAGCTGTATATCCACTCACTACACCACCTGCATATCTATTGATCCTAAAAGGCTAGTCCACCTTTTATCTTGTTTTTAAGTACCCTCTCCGATGTGGCTCCCTCTAGCATATGTAGCTTTCTGTATTCCAGCAGGGGTCTGAAGATCCCTGAGACCGAAGCCTTCTGAGAAATCATGGTCACTCTAAGAGGATGGAGGGAGTACGGTGTATCTTGAAGGGCACAGGAGGAAACAAAGTGAGTGATCATCATTTGGGGACTAGCTGAACAAAGTGTGCTATATGAATATAATAGAGCATGATTGTGTCATAAGATATGATGAATATAAAGAATTCAAAAAAATTTGTCTATGACTAGTACACAGTGATACTGAGTGAGAAGAAACAAACCAGGAGCTGCATGGCGACCACAATAATATGAAGGAAAAGAACTGGGAAAAACTTCAGAACTCTATCAATGCCATGACTAATTACGACATCAGAAGATGGATGATCTGTCTGCATATCATGACAGACAGGTGATAGACTAGAGGTTCAGGATGAGCCATGCTTTTTCAGATGTAGCTAATTCATTTTGGCTTACTATTCTTGTTTATTACGAAGTGGGGGAGAAGCTTCTCTCTTGTGAGGTGTGAATTAATGGGAAGAAAGAAAATAGCATCACTAAAACATTAAAACATGCACAGAGGAAAACAGAAAAAAGTTCAGAAGGAGATCCAAACAGGGCAATTGTTAAATTTAACATACATTAAAAAACAAAACAAAATGTATGTAACAGATGCCCATGATTCTGTAGAAGATCCTCTTTTGTGTTCTTGTATATTGGAATGTTTGCTTGTTGGTGATTACATTTGCAATATTTTTTAAAGAAGGAACAGGGCTGGAAATGACGAGGTAGGTGTTCTAGCTCTGGCTCTACTGATACTAGATGTGAGAAGTCTTTAGAAATTTACTTAATCCCTCTGGGCCTCAGTTTTCTCACCTGTAAAAATGAAGGGTTTGGGCTGGATGATGATCAATTCTGGAATTACGATTCTCTGATGGGGCAGCCTGTCACGCATACCTTCACTCTCCCACCTCACCCCACCCCATCCCCATGGGAATACCACATGTGCTCTAACTCTATGAGTGAACTCCCATTTCAAATGCACTTCTCTCATGTCAAGAGCTATCTGGTGATGGTACAGGAAGAGCAGCTTCAATGTAGTGAAAAAGACTGAATTTTGAATCCAGAGTTCTGGTTTCAAATTCTCAGTTTACTACTTTACTAGCTGAGTGATCTTGAACAAATCATTTAGTTGCCATTTGCCTCAGTTTTCCCACTAGAGAAAAACAGGGTGGAGCTTGTACGTGAGCTTCACGTCTCTGTCCGGCGTCATGTGATAGAAGCGCACTTCCTCCGTCACAGGAATAACCCACAAGACATTATGTGTGTAAAGTTCTGTATTATCTGTTAATCACCATCTACATGTCAACCATTATGATCATACATCTATATGTAGCTTAAGGGGAATCTTCCCAAGATAAAGCAGGAGATGGTCTGCTCATAAAATGATAGTATCATATGTTTTAGAGCTAAAAAGGATCTCAGAAAAGTTCTAGTCCAATTTCTTATTTTATAGATGAGGAAACTGAGGTTCAAAGAAATGAACTTACTTCCTTAAGGTCACACATCTAACAGATAGTAGTCTTCTGACTTTAAATTCTATACATGCACTGCGGCATATACATTGTACTGTGATCTAGGCAGCTAGGTGGTATAGTGGGTAGAATGCTGAACTTGGAGGCAGGAAGACCTGAGTTCAAATCCAGCTGCAGACACTTACTAGCTGTGTGACCATGATCAAGTCACTTACCTGCTGTCTGCCTCAGTTTCCTCAACTGTAAAATGGGGATAATGGTATCACCTACCACACAGGGTAGCTGTTAAAATCAAAGGAGATCATATTTATAAAGGGCTTTGCAAACCTTAAAGTGCTATCTAAATGCTATCTATTGTTATTATTTTAATTGTCATGAACTTGACTTAATCCATTAATGATTACTACATCAGAAGCTTACATCTATGTAGACACTAGTTCCCAGATATAGATGTAGCTCATTAACTGCTGCTTTCCTCACTGGGGTTAAGATATTAGAACAGTAATTGTCATGTCTGGATAAGTAATAGATTTTATATGTACTTATTCTTTTGTTCTGAAGGTAAGTTGCTGTGTGGTGATGTTCTCTAAGACCCACTGATGTCCCATCAATTCCTAATGAAAGCAGTTAGCTAAATAAGCCATTCAGTTAGGCTGAGCTCATGGGAGATATATACAATCAGCCTCCTTGAGGGCAGAGATCGTGTCCTATTTATCTTCCTATTTCCTAGCCTATAGTAGTCGCTCAACAAATGTTTGGTGAATGAGTGAATGGATTCAGAATGCTTTGGATTCCATGACTTTGGGCTCAAGACTTTTTTCAGGCCCTTTTCTTTTTTTCATTATTAAATCTAAGATCTTCATTATTTCTCTAAGAGTTCTTTAGGTCCCTGCCCTTTTGGTCTATAGCTCTTTCTGCAAATATAGCACTTCAAATGTGGTCCCACCAATGCAGAGCACACTGGGATTCTTCTCTTCCTTAATCTGGTCATTATCCTTCTAGTGCATAATGAAGCCTAGAACTCCATTAGTTTCTTGAGTGACAATACCATACTGTGCAGACTCATATTTAGCTTGAAGAAACAATTGAACTGAAAAAGATCTGGAAGTGTTAGCTGACCATAAGCTCAATATGAATCAACAGTGGGATGATGCACCCATAAAACCATAAGCATTCTTGGGTTTGCATTAAGGGAGGCATGGTATCTGGGACAGCCCATTGGTACTATAATATATACCACACAAGATTGGTGTGAGGATGAAGTGGGTGAATATGAACATTTTGCAAATATTAAAGTGCTACATACATTTCTAGTATTACTATTATCAGTATTGGAGTTGTTGTTATGTCTTAGTCAGAACACATCTGGAGTGTCACATTCAGTACTGGGTGCCAAAATATAGGAAGGAGAGAAAGAAGTAATAAAGTCTAAATGCAGATTGAAGCATACTATTTTTCATTTTTTTGTGTTGTTTTTTATTTTTTCATTTCTGATGAGGCAATTGGGGTTAAGTGACTTGCCCAGGGTCACACAGCTAGTAAGTGTCAAGTGTCTGAGGTCCAATTTGAACTCAGGTCCTCCTGACTCCAAGTCGGGAGCTCTATCCACTGTGCCACCTAGCTGCCTCTGTGTTGGTTTTTTTGTTTGTCTTCCTTCACAACATGACTAAAATGGAAATATGTTTTGAACGATTGTACATGTACAACCTATATCAACTTGCTTACCGTCCCAGGGAGAGGTGAGGGGAAGGAGAAGGGAGAAAATTTGGAACTCAAAATTAAAAAAAAAATTTTTTTTAAGTTTTTAAAAAGCAATTTTAAAAATTGTTTTTACAATGTGCATACCCTTTGACCCAGCAATAGCACTTCTAGGGCTATATCCCAAAGAGATCACACAAAGGGGAAAAGGACCTACATGTACAAAAATATTCATAGAAGCTCTTTTTGTGGTGGCAAAGAGTTGGAAATTGAGAGGATGCCCATCAATTGGGGAATGGCTGAGCAAGTTGTGGTATATGAATGTGATGGAATACTACTGTGCTATAAGAAATGATGAACAGGCTGACTTCAGAAAAACCTGGAAAGGCTTGTATGGTTTGATGCTGAGTGAAGTGAGCAGAACCAAGAGAATGTTGTATACAATAACAGCCATGTTGTGTGATGACTAATACTGATAAACTTAACCCTTCCTGGCAATGCAAGGATCTAAGACATCTCCAGAGGCCTTGTGATGGAAAATGCTATCCACACCCAAAGAAAGAACTATGGAAGCCAAATTGCTAATTTTTTTCTCTTCTGTTGAGTTTTGTTTCCTCTTTCTGATGGTTTCTCCTATTGGTTTTAATTTCTACTTAAAACATCACTAATGTGAAAATATGTTTAATAGGAATGTAAATGTATAGCCTATATCAGACTGTGAGCTGTCTTGGGGAGGGTGGTGGGGAGGAAGGGGGAGAAAAATTTTAAACTCAAAAGCATATGGAAGTGATTATTGATAAATCAAAATAAAGTAATAAAAAATAACAAAAAAAAATTGTTTTTACACGTAATTGGGAAAAATAAAATGTTATTCAAAAAATTTAAAAAGTGTAGGAAGGATGATGTTGGACTGCAAAGTGTCTTGAGGTGGGTGACCTCCTCACCTTCCTGAGGATGGTGAAAAGTCTAAAGAACCTATGACAGGGAGTTAGTCTGTGGAGCTGGGGGTACTTAGCCTGGCGAGGAGAAGATTTAAGACGAACATGGTAGCTGTCTCTCTAGACAAGGGACGATGATGCTTGTTCCGTTTGGCCCCAGAGGGCAGAACTAGCAGTAGTGGCTGTGAATTTGCAAAGAGATAACAATTAGAATTATCTCAAAATCCAGTCAACTACCTCAGGAGGGAAAGGGTTATCCTTCACTAGAAATCGTCAAGCTTAGTTGGACACTCTCCTGCTGCTATGCTGAAAGGTGAACTCTTTGAGCTCAGAAACTGTTTCCTTTCTATCTTTGTAAGTTTGTCACCTAGCACCATTCCTTACAGTTTTTTTTTTAATCTGGAACTGCAATTTTACTGTATTGAGAAATCCTCTTGAGAAAATTCTTCAATCAATGTAGTACCGCAATTTACAACCTTAGATACCAGAGTGGATCATTAAGAAATTAAATGATTTGGCCAAGGTCACCCAGCCCATGTATATCAGAGATAGGACTGGAACTCAGACATTGTCTCCCTAGATTCTTTATCATTCTTCTTCTAGAAATAGGAGGTGCCTTATAAGCATTTATTGAATTGAACTGAATTCTTCAGGAATAGGTTGAATTATGAGGTCTCTTCCCTCTCTGAGATTCTGTTATACTTTGAAAACCTACTTGGCTTTTTTTTTTTTGACACCAACTGCTATAAAGCCTGGTCTTCCTTCTTTGTGCCCTTGATTTTTTTTTTAAACCTAAGTGCTATACTTATATGATTCTCTTTTATCTTACTAGCTTCAGACCTTCATTCCAGCTTAACAAGACCTATTTTTTTTACTTTTGATTCTGTCATTGCACACATTCACTATATGAAATGCATGCCTTCTACATCTTCAAACAGGGAGGGAAGAGAACAAATATTTATTAAGCACCTCCTATGTGCCATCATGCTAAGCACTTTAAAATATTATCTCACTTGATCTTCACAATAACCCTGGGAGGTAAGTGCTATTGTTATCATCTCATTTTACTGGCAGAGAGAAACTAAGCATCTTGTTCCAGGTCACACGATAATAAGTGTCTGAGGGCAGATTTGAACTCGGGTCTTCCTGACTCCAGACCCAACACTCCATCCACTATGCCACCAGATGCCTCTTAAAAACTGGATCCTTCTAACACTGCTGTCATTAAGTCCATACTTCTTTATTGTTTCCACTAAGATATCATGAGAGATCTTCTTTAGCACATAGGTGCATAATAAGTGTTTAGTTGAATTGAATGGAATTGTCAAATATCATCAGCATTACCACGACCTGCTAGCCTAGTAAGCCAATCAAAAAGGGAAACGAAGTCAGTCTGGAATTAGTTAGTTAGGAATCCCTATTTCTTCCCTAATGGATTATAACCATCTGTTTAAAAATCATAGTGTGGGGGCAGCTAGGTGGCACAGCGGATACAGCCCTGGATTCAGGAGGACCTGAGTCAAATTCGGCTTCAGACACATAACACTTACTAGCTGTGGGACCCTGGGCAAGTCACTTAACCCCAATTGCCTTAAAAAAAAAGAGTACTCAATGGGCAGTCAGACAAGTAGAGTTCGAATGGCTCTGTTACTAATGAGCTATGTGACGCTGGGCAAATCACTTCACTTCTCTGGGCCTCAGTTTCTTTATCTGTAACATGGGATGGCTAGATGAGCTCTAAAAAGTGTTTCAGCTCCAAAATTCTATGACCAATCCATTTCAGCACTTTGATTGGGATTTCATTGTGAAGCTGACCTATCTGCAGTTTCCAAGATCCACCTTTTCTCCCTATTTCGAAAAACTGGACATTTTTTTTCCCATCTTGTCATCTGGTACCTCTCCCCTTTTCCATGATTTCACAAAGCCAATCATACTAACTACCAGCACATCTGCAAAAATATTTTAGTGCCCAGGGATGTAATTTAACTGAGCCAGGAGTCTTCAATTAATTTAAAGAAGCTAGGTGTTCACATCTTAACTCTTTACCATCTTTGAAGATTATTCTCCAGGAAAGAGAAGACTGCAGCAAAAGATGGGTAGGGTATTTCTGTCTCTCCGTCATCTGTTAAAATAACACCATCTGTTCCAAATAGTAGTCCTTGTTCTTACTTCCTTTTTTGTTATCCTTAGTGGGTTTGTGTGTGTGTGTGTGTGTGTGCTTGTACATGCAAGGCTCAGACCATTCATTCAGGGCCTTCCCATTCCTTTTGTCATTATTCTGACAGGACCACACTACAATTATGTTTGTTCCCGGTTATGTGTCCCTTTTTCCAGTTTTTATGGGAGAAGTTTCCGTGTAGCCACACTGGTTTCTATAAATGCCCCCAACCCCTTTTTCTTTCTTACTAGAATCATTTGTCATTATATTGTCTGAATTTTATTTTTAGAGTCTTTCATTACTTAAGCCATTTTTGCTTTTAAAAGACTTTCCAGCCATGAAATCGTACCTACCTGTACCTCTGTACTTTTTGAAATCTAATTTCTAAAAAAAAAAAAAAATATGGATCCAAGTTTACATCTAGAAGGGACCCTAGAGATTTTCTGGTTCAACTACCTTCATCTAATGGATGAGGAAACTGAGGCCCAGAGAAGTGAAGTAAAACAATCTTCCCAAAGTCACCTAAGCAATGAGTTGGGAATCTGGCACTTGAACCCAGGTATCACTTGGTAGGGTAGATGTATGTTTACATCTAGCATTCCATAACTTGGGTCCCCAGTGAAAGTTTGAAAATGGATTAACATCAAGACTTCTGATGACACTTTTCCACCAATGTGTCATGACTTGTTTGTTTGGGTCCAGCATGAAAAGAGGTTTCTGTTGTTACTTCCTTAACCTTCTAATGGCAAAAACTGTCAAGCAGATAAATCAAGAATTTATCAGAAACTTTAAGCAGAATAGCATTTCTAGCAGTAATCTAGGGAGATGAAATAATTTATCATCACTCTATTTTGCTTCTGATTCAGTTTCATTATCTATATTAGAAAAGCAACATCCATATCATCCATCTAACCAGGTGGTCTGTTGCATACTTCTAAACTGATAACCTGTGTTCTTCTCTTGCTTTGTATCTTCTCTACCCATCCCCCTCCACTCCTAGTACTTTATACTGTGCCTCTATTCTCAAGTTCATGAATTTGTTTCAAGGTATGTGCTTTTTTTTTTTTAACATATAATGATATTCTCTTTCTATTATTTTCTTTTTTTAAAAACAGGTACAGCTTTTCTTTGCCACTTGATAATAATGAATCCCATCTTACAACTTCTTTTTTGTTGTTGTTGTTTTGTTTTTGTAGGTGATTGGGGTTAAGTGACTTGCCCAGGGTCACACAACTAGTAGGTGTCAAGTGTTTGGTCTGAGGCTGGATTTGAACTCAGGTCCTCCTGACTTCAGGGTCAGTACTCTATCCACTGAGCCACCTAGCTGCCCCCATCTCACAACCTCTTGGTGATTCCTATAAGAGAATACTTACCTCACTGTGTGTATTCCTTTAGAGCTTACTTTATTAACCTTATTTCTGTACCTCATTAACAATCATCTGAGGCCATATGAATTGTTCGTGACTATCCCTTGCCTATTATTTTCTTTGAGAATTACTAGATTTCTTCTTTTATTGTTTTTTTATCCATTTTTATGGCTTTATCCAGCTATTGTTTTCTTTCAAATTTCAGTTTAAAATCTCTTTCATGGCATTTCTCTGTGCCCATACTCAATACATTCTGCCATATTTCTCTCTATGGCTAGAATCTCTCTTACTCAACCTACAAACTTTTAGTTTTCCAAATACTAAACACACCCTTCTTCAAGACCAACATGTTCTAAATCTCTGCCAAACATTTCTCTTTTGAGTTATTTAGATTTAAAATCTACTGTGTAGAAAGATCTGATTTTGGAACCATTTTATCTACAGGCCCTTACACATTATTGGCAGTCAAAAAATGGGTGCTACTATGGATGAATATTTATGCAAACAAATTTCTGAGAGTTTGTCCAACTTTGGGAGTGTTCTATGACAGTAGCAGAGGGTACCAGAGATAGAAAATATGATTTCAAGAGGGAACTTTCCTGAATTGTGCTACTTTCAGACAAAGCTCAACTCCAAACACACACACACACACACACACACACACACACACACACACACACACAAAAGCACAGACTTTCAGAGAAGCTACTATTTAATGACAGGGAGCCCAAATTTATCCAGAACAAAAGGCCTGTCTGCAACCATTGTTTATCACCAAGAAAACACTCCCTTTTTGTTCTATTGTCAATGCTCTGCAGACCACATCTGCTTTTGGACAGAGGAGGAGAGACAGAAAGAAACAAATAGAAATGAGAGTGTGAGTTGCTTTATTTATTTATTTTACATATAAATCAGCTAATCTGTTTAACATTCATACTGAAGTTGTAATCACCTTTGCACACATTAAAATACAAACTAGCTCAAGTAATAGGCCTTAAGAACAACATTACAATAGCTATTAACATATAACAGCTACCTTATCAACTTACAACATCCCTATAAAATAATAACGCATCCAGGATTGATTTGAGGGAAACTCATTCTCCCAGAGCACTGAAGCCTGACCCACTGGCTTGGGAAGCTGAGGGTTTGGTTGTTCTCCTGCAGAAATGACAAACTCAGAGACACAGGAGGATGCTGGAGGGAGCAAAGGAAGTGATAATATACTTCCTCTCAGATTTAAGGGGTGTGCAAATATAACATGTATTTTAGTATAGGTGGAATTTACATGCCAACTAAATTATAAGCTCCTTGTGGACAGGGACACCGTCTAATTAATCTCTACATCCTTTTCTAATGTTTAGCACAGCACATTGCACAAAGGAGTGCATGGTCCTTAATGAATATTTGTTGACTTCATGGATGAATGAATGAACCTCAAGTTGGCCATTGGGCAGGAAGCCAACTGACTTGATTTTCTATTGCTCTCTACAATCTCAGGGATGACTCTCATTACTGGTTTATAGAATCAGCCAAAGGGGATGAATTCTAGGAATCAATACCCAGCAAGAACCCAAGTTACAGGAAGGGCAGACTAAGAGATTTTGAGAGCCAGTCCTCATAGGAAAGTCAGGGACTCTTACACTATCTGAAATGAATTATGGGGAAAAAAAACTTACATAAAAAGGGAAATTATTAATAAATCAATAAACCTTTATTATGCTTGTTATGTTCCAGGTGTTATGAAACAATATTGTCATGTTGTTGTTGTTATTGTTGTTGTTCAGTTGGTTAGACTCTTCATGACCCCATTTTGGGGTTTTCTTAAGCAAAGAGACTGGAGTGGTTTGCTATTTCCTTTTCCAGTTCATTTTACAAATGAGGTAACTGAAGCATACAGGATTAAGTGACTTGCCCAGGGTCACACAGGTAGTGTCTGAGGCTGGATTTGAACTCAGGTCTTCCTGACTGTAGGCCTAGTGCTCTATCCACTAGCCACCTAGCTGCCCTTATTGTCATATAGACCCTAACTAGAATGATATAGGCTTATACATTTTATTGGTAGTTCTTAGGAAATAAGAGGCTCTCCTTTTCCCCAAGGTTTGGAGTTCTATTCTCTCCCTCTACTCCTACATCCTTCTGTTCCTGTACTCTATGGTCCAGCCAAACTAGACCTGTGGCTGTCCATCATACACGGCACTCCATCTGCCATCCCACTGCCTTTGTAGAGGCCACCCCTCCTGCCTGGAACCACTCATTCTTCACCTCCACATGACAGTCTCCCTCAAATCCTACAAAACTTAATCCAAGCACCACTTTCTACACAAAGCTCTTCCTTAATCTCTCATCTCCAAGTGCCCTCCTTCCCTAATTTCTTGACATTTAACTGCCTTGTATTTGCTTTACATATGTTTATATATAAGTGCTTATATTGTTGTCATATCCAATAGAATATAAATTCCTTGTGAGCAAGACCTGCTTCTTTTTTTTGGTGGGGGAGGGAAAGGGGGTGATTGTATCTGGCACATAATTGGTGCTTAATAAATGCTTATTGTTAATTGCTTGCTTGCTTAGTTCTAGGATTGTGGTGGGGTTGGTAGGAAGGAATATAGGTTAGAGAATGGGCATAGCTAAAGTACAAAGTTTTCTAAAAAGCTTCATAATTTTTCACCCAAAAGTTGATCAGGTATCCTATAGATGTTAATACCCATATACTGCAATAACCAGAATCAAGTGATTTCCTAGAGAAAGCCAACTCACGGCCATTGGTTGATAAGAATAATAGCTAGCATTTATTTAGCATCTAAAGATTCATAAAACATTTTACAAATATTATCTCATTTGATCATCACAATAATCCTGGGAGTTAAGTCCAATTATTCTTCTCATTTTACAGGCAAGGTAACGGAGGCAGGCAGGTTAAGTGACTTGCTCAGGGTCACATAGCTAACAAATGTCTGAGGATGGATTTGAACTCAGGTCTTGTGACCCCAGCTCTAGAGCTCTATCTATTCTGCCATATAGTAGAAACACATTGATTAAATACTACTATCCTATGTGAAAATAACCAACAGTCATAGACAGGCAAGTCATATTACATTTGACTCAGAAGACAAATGGCATAAGCTATTACAGCAGATGACCTCCTCTAGGCCAAGGGTATGGGGGTAGGGTAGACAGCTGAGGCTACTGGAAACACCTGTCATTCCTTCCCCAGTCCTCAAAGGTTATTATTACTAACCAACTCTGCAGAGATCAGACAACAAGCAAGGGACTGTCTTATTCTGAGAAAACTCCTTCTCTACTGTGGCATCATTAAAATGTTAATCCATTTGTCTGGGTGTTTGAAGAGACCTCAGGCCATACAACCTTCAATAGGACCTTACCTACTCAACTCTATCTCCTTGGAATAACTTCCTTCTCCCAGGGACTGTGGAAAAGTGGAGGGAGGCCTTTATCTCTATCCCAGAGGGCATCTTCTCCTTCCCTGGCCTCCATCACTCTGACCTACAGCCCATTTGGTTCCTCTGGTTGGGATATCCAACATAGATAACAGAGCTTCTGCATAGCCCATTCCCTAGCTGGGTTATTCTGCCAGGGACAGCAGCCTTTAAATGCCTCATTAATATTCAAATCTATTCAAGTCATTTCAATTTGAATTCTATGTATATTATCAGATAGAACAAAATGCAAATATATACAAATTCATCCATATGAAGAAATAAATAGGGGAGGCTCTGCATAATGGGATTATAATCATTCCTAGGGCATCTCTTTTTCCCTTCTTTTTTCTTTTTCCAAGAACGACCTGTGATGTTAGCACCTGGGATTGTTTAGACCAGTGTCAACAGGTTAGACATAGGTTCTGCTGAGGTTGAATTTTGTGTGGAGGACATAGGGACAGGACCTATGATTTCACTGATAAAGAGAGCTCCCTGGTAAGGAAACTCCATCTACTGATATAGGTCAATAGCTTTTCTGTAGCTTAGAGTCTTACAGAGTTTCCTGGAGCATTGTGAGTTTAAGTGACTTGTCCAGGATCACACAGTCAGTATATGTCAGAGATGGCCCTGGGATGTGAACCCAGATCTTTGACTCTAGGGCCAACTCTCTATCCGAAGATGTATAGGGAATTGGAGTGTTCTAGAGCCTTGGATTCTTGTGCTATTTCTGCCACTAATTCATTATGTGAGTTTGAGTAAGCCCTTTCCTTCTCTACACTTCAGTTTCCTCATTTGTAAAATTAGTGGGCTGCTTTAAAACAAGTTTCTGAATCGGGGGTCCCCAAACTTTTTAAATAACTATGCTAACTGTATTTCAATGTAATTGTTTTTCTTTTTAATCTTGTATATTTTATTGTATACATGTAAAAACATTACCCTGGGAAGGGGTCTACAGGCTTCACCAGGCTGCCAAAGGGATACATAAGGCAAAAAAAAAGGTTAAGAATCCTTGGCCTGGATGATCCTCAAGGTCTCTTTCAGCCCTAACATTCTGGGTGGGTGTTTAAAGATCTTTCATGGAATAGCATTCTCTTTCTTCCTGTTATTAAGATGGTTGAAGGGTAGGTAAGAGACAGAGTATAATCTAGACTCTATTAATAGCAGCACTACATCTGAAAAGCTATGGAAGTGGTATTTCAAAGATCATTAGACCACCTACTACCAGTGCTATGCATATTACAGGTTAGGGAATTCCCAGACTGGATCAACTTCATGTTAGCAGTTCACCTTCAGGCCTTCCTAACAAGTTTCTTTTCCATTGGGAAGCTTTAGTTTTGCTATTTTTCTGTATCCTTTTGGGAAGGTCTCTAAATCCCTTAAAATGTTCCAGCATTTTAATTAAATTTCAAGTTATAAATAATTCAAGATGGTGGATGAAATAAAAAGGACACATAGTATATTTGATCTGCAATAGTGCTAGCCACACAAGTCTGCTCACATACACAGACTCACATACACAATCCATCCTCCCCATCTCACTACTTCCCCCTCTATCCATTCCCTTTGGGCTCAGCCGTAACTCTCTTCTGACTCAACCCAGCAGTCAACAGAGTGTGGACTGTGAAAGGGAAGCAAGGATGACCAACTTTTAAATAATAAAGAGTGGACTACAGCAAACTAAATGTGGAAAATCCCCTTCCCTCCATGTTTGTTTCTTATACTGATATTTTTATAGCTGTCTCATTCCAATTAATCCACACCTCAGGAGGGGGTCGGGGTATGTGACATTTTAAAAGAGGGTTCCCATACTCTATGCTAATGAAATAAAAGTAAATTACTATTAAGGCCAATTTGCAGAGGTTTAATTACAGAATCTGATAGATATTTCCCTTAATGTCTTCTCCATGAGATCTAGAAATGGTTGTAACTGGTAGTAGTGTTGTCTTTTGATCTGAGCATAACTTATAGTAAGTAATGGAATAACATTTGAATAACAATTTTGCATGGAGTGCTCTTTCTCCAGGAATCTCCAAGCACCCTATACATATAAATCAGACTTCATTCTCCCCTAATTTACAAATTAAGCTTGCAACCTAGGAGTTATGCTCAACTCTTTTCTCTCTCTCGCCCCCTACACACCCAATCTGTTGACAAGTCCTGTCTCTCCCTTCATAGCAGCTCTCAAATACGCCCCCTTCTCTTCTAAGACACTGCCACCCTCCCTGGTGCAGGCCTTTGGCACCTCGTTCCTGGATTATTGAAAGAGTGATCTCCTTAGCCTCAAGTCTTTCCCCACTCATGTCCTTCCTCTATTTAGATGTCAAACTGATCTTCCTAAAGCACACGCCTGATCATGTCACCCCCACCACCACTATACAATAGATTCCAGTGGCTCCCTATTAAATCGAGGATCAAATGTCAAATCTTTGGTTTCGCATGCAAGTCCCTCATTACCTGGTTTCCTTCTACATTCTCAGCATTCTTACACATTGTTCCCCTCCAATACTCTGTGATCCAATGACCCTTGTGTTTTGGCTATTGCTTACACAAGGCACACCCTTTCCAGATTCCATGTGTTTTCACTGGCTGTCCTCCATTCCTAGAACTCTCTCTCTCCTCATCTTCATCTCCTGGCTTCCTTTTAGTTTCAGCTAAAATCCTACCTTCTATAAGGAACCTTTCCACACTACAACTTCCTCCTCCCCCTTAATACCAGTGCCTTCCCTTTGTAGGTTATCTCCAATTTATCCTGTCTCCATCATCTTTGTATGTAGTTGTTTTCCTGTTGCCTCCTTCATTAAACTGTAAGCTCTCTGAAAGCACATTTTGTTTTGTTTTGTTTTTTCCTTTCTCTGTATCCCCACTACTTAGCACAATGCCTGGTATATAGTAAATATTTGATAAAAGCTTGTTGACTAATTGAAAAACACAGAGACAACAGAGAAATAGAGAGCATGGCTTGCCAATACTTATAGACAATTCAATATAAGATGGGTCACCCTTATCTTCTCTGAGAAAGGAAAAAAAAATAATATAGTAGCGATTGGTTACCAAGCTCCAATTTCAGCCTAGCCTGTAAAAAGGTTAGGATGTTTGGGCTCAGAGGTCTGTGATTCTGAACTCAGAATTACCCTGAAGCCCCACCTCCAGAGGTTGACTTGACAATTGGGCTATGCTTCAGAGCAGAGGCTATCCAATCTTGGGCTTTCATATGGGGCTGTTCCATTTTTGTTTTTTTAATATTTATGCCTAGTCCAATACCTAGATATATCAGTAATATTAAGAATACAAATGAATACAAGTAAATACTTGTTTCATTCAAGTCAGGTCAAGTACTGCCTTCTGCACAAAACTTTTCTTCATGCCTCTAGATCCTAGTGAACCCCCTCCCAGAAATGCATTCTATTTTTTAAGCATATATTTTGTATAGAGATAGGCACTGCATTTGGGATTTAATTGTTCCAAGGAATACCCAGGTTAAAGAAAACCCTCTATTAATTCAGACTGGTACCTTCTCTGTAATTTATAGTCTTAACTCAGGTCTTCCTGCCTTGGAGACCAGCTTTCTCTTCACTATGCCACACTGTCATATATTCTGTATATCCTTATTGATTAACAACTTACTCCTGCTGAATGTAAGCTCCTTGAAGGCAAGGATTTCTTTTTGTTGTTGTATTTTCATCTCCCATGCTTAATATTGTACCTAGCATGCAGTAAGAGTTTAATATATTCTTTTTAATAAAATAATCCACCTTTCCCTAAGTATCAAAATAGTAATGCTAAATTCCATACTTTTGAAGAATAGCTCATTTTTTAAAAGCACTTTCACAAATACTTCCATCCTTGATCCTTAGAACAACCTCTGACGTAGGTAGGCCAGGCCGACCTATGACAATTACCCCATAGCAAGTTAGTGTTGGAGCCAGGACAAGAGCCTTAGTTTCCAATGCTCTTCCTTCCTACTGCCTCTCTTACCACAGTTGCTAAGGGTGATGGGTGCTCTGCAACCTGTGACCTACTGGAAACCCGGCACAAGTTAATCAGAAATAGTCAAATGCTAGCAGATCCCTGTGAAAAACACCACAGGCCAGGGGAGGTCTCAATTGGAAATCCTTGTATATTATGCTCACTTACTACCAGCCAGCACTCTGAAGTCCTAACTTCGGTAGTACTATTAAGCTCTGCTCATTATGACTCATTTTTATTGCATGGCCTCATTATGTGACGAAGCCTGTGCACAGAGGCCAGAGTGCTGTAGTCTCTGCCATCATTACTGTAGCAGAAATACTGCCCTTCAATCAGAGATACTGCTCCATGGATATTAATTTCCTTGCTCAGGGAATGATGACCCAATAAATATTCTCTGGACTTTCTCACTTTCCAATGCATAGCTGAACTTTCTTTGAATATAGCCCCTTAGAGTCAGGGATTATTGTTTGCACATCCCATCTCTAACACCAGCAGCACAGCTTCCCATCCACCAAATCATTATGTAGATAGTTTGTGCTTACTCATCTGTGCACATGTTGTTTCCTCCTAATAGATTATAATTTCCTTGAGGGCAAGGAATGTTTTGTTTTTGTCTTCATATGGTTAATGCCTATTGCAGGTAACTTATGAAAGGTTTGTTGACTTTAATTGTCTTATCAAAAGTATACTCTCTAAGCTGCTCTCAGACACATAGCAATGTTTCTCAAAAATGCAATGACAGTGAAATGGATTCTGAAAAGATGGTGGAGTAGGTCAGAAGTTTCCAGGCTTTCCAGATTTCCTCCACAGACAGGAAATCATCATGAAATGAATGTAGAGCAGCAAAAAAGAAGGGGTAAAGCAGTTGTCCTCCTAAGATAACTTGAGAGGACCTTAGAAAAGACAGTGGTCAGCAACAATAACTAACATTTATTAAGAATCTAGTATGTTCAAAGCATTGTCCTTTCTCTCATGGAGCATAAGATCTAGGTCAGGGTAACATCAACACAAATAACCATAATATATGATAATACAAGATAAATGGATCAGAGAGTTATTTTTAAAATGTTATGAGGTCAGAGTGGAAGGTTTATTACCAAGGTCATTGCCAAGGCTAGGGATTAGGGATCAGGGAAGACATCCAAAAAAAGTGACATTAGGGTTGGGTTTTAAAGGCAGGGTAGAAATTCAGCGGGTAATGAGGAAAGAGCAATATCCAAGGTACAGGAAACTGCCTGAGGAAGAATAGATTGAGTCTGATAAAGCACTCATGGATATAAGGAATACAGAGACCAGAAGTGGAAGGAATCTAATGACTATCCCTTGAACCTAAATGTGACTTGGAACAAATGAATGCTGCTATGAATAATACTGACCTTGGTGGTCAGGTCTCCCCATGGCCCAACATTCTCTACCTGGCACCTTGGCCTGGGTTATAGAAAAGCACTAGACTGAAATTAGGAATCTTGGGTGCTAGCTGCAGTATACTGCTAACTAGCTCTATGACCTTGAGGAAAGTAGCTTCAGGCCTCAATTTATTTAGGAAAGGAAAGAGTTCCTCTAGATATTTTCAACAGTCCTTTGCAGATTCTATGAGACTAGGAATAAATACTTGGAAATAAATACCTGGAAATTTCGGCTCTTTGGGGGATGATGATAATTACTATATAATTATATCCAATAGAATGTTAGCTCTTTGAGGGCATGGACTGTTTTTGCCTTTCTTTGCATCCTGAGTACTTGGCCTAGTAACCTGAAACATAGTTAACATGGTGCTTGCCAGTTGATTGGTAATATTTCTTCCAGTTGTTCATGATGGATTGGAAAGAGATCATATTACTGTTGGTGTTAGTCTCTAAAATCTAGGGAAGGCCTAAAAAAAAAAAACTTTCTCTTTTTATATCCCTTGGTGTTCTCTCTCTCTTTCCCCTTCTAATAATCAATCAACAAACATTAGATAGGTAATATAGATTTTATTATCCCCATTTCACAGATGGGGGAACTGAGACTTAGAGAGGTTAGATGATCTTCCCATGGTCACAATACTTAAAAGTGTTAGAAGTGGAAGCAGAAACCAGGCCTTTCTGACTGCAAGCCCATTCAGTGCAGTGTGCTGCCTCTGGCTACAGTTGTCTCAGCACTCTTCTAATGAGGTGATATCAGCTGGGGATGTTAGCAGTCCATAGATCAGTAGCCATGAAGATGAGGGTTGGTGGGGGCTGGGGGGCGGAGTGTCTTTAATTCTGGCACTGACCCCATCTCTTTCCTCCCAAGATTGCTGAATTCATTGGCTCCTGCATTTGGCTTCCCACTGGTGATTTAAGCTGAAGAAATAGGCCCAGAGGCCTAGTGATAGGAACATCTTTTTCTATGAATTGAAAAATAAAGTGACAGTAAGAAGCTGGCAGATCCCAGTTCACAATGAAGTGAATATCAATGTCGGTGGACGTATTGACCTTGAAGTTTTAAAAGGCAGAACAAGAATTCTCGGGGCACATTATTACATATATTCTGAATGTCTTCACTGTATAAAGCAGAAAATCAATCCATTATGGACATGAGTATCTCTAATGTATAGGGTTTTCTTTAAAACAAACATTCTAAAATGCAGGTGAAACATTGTGCTGGAAGAAAATCTATGGCTGCTCTCAGCTGCGTGAAAAAAACATGATTTTCTCCATTGCTCATCATGGACCACTAGATTGCATGGCTGGGTTCTACTACATTGAGTTGCAGGGAAGAGTGGAAAGTCGCATGACCTAAAGAACAGCTCTCAATTTTAAATTTCCTTCTTAGTCTGAAGGAATACAATGATTTGAACCATAGGATCTCCAAGTCACTATGAAGTATTTGGAAACTTGTCTCCAGCATGATCCAGTGAAAAAAGCACTGGCTCTCAAGTCAGAAAATCCAGGTTCAAATACTGCTTCTGATACTTACAACCTGTGTGACCTTGGACAAATCATTGAACTTTCCTGGGTCTCAGTTTCTTCACTTGTAAGCTGAGGGGTCTGGGCTATATGGCCTCTGAGGTCTCTTTGGGTTCTAGAACTATGATCATCCAGAAAGATCCATTCCTTATATATCTTTGGTTTTCCATTTATGGGTGTTAATGAATAAATCTCATTCTTCATGTTTATCACATCTGCAGAACACTCCATGGGGGAAGAAATATGTTAACTACAAGAAGTAGCTTGTATGGGTCAGCTAGATGTCCAGGGAGCAAAATTAAGTTCTTCTAGGTAACTCAATGTAGTCTCTCCATGGAGATCAAGATGAGGTAAACAGGTTATGGAAATCACAGAAAATTAAAGTTGGATAGAACCTTGGAGGACATTGAGCCTGGCCCCCATCTTCCATAGATAAGGAAACTGCAGGTGAGAAGGAAGGTGAACACAAGGTCACATCAAGGGAGACGGAAGGAAAGATGTGTGTGTATAAGACCATAGATCATGTCAAGTCATAAGGGGACCCTGAGGTTGTCTGGTTCATAGGATCAAAGATACAGAGCAGAAAGAGCCTTCAAATGCCATCTAGCCCAGTCCTCTCGTTTAACAGATGAAGAAATCAAGTCTCAGAAAGTGAAGTGGGTAAGTTAAGGTCACATTCCAGGAAGAAAGAAAGTAAGAATTATGTCCATAGGACCGTACATTTAGAGTTGGAATGAACTACAGGGATCACTTATTTGAACACCATCATTTTTTTGGATGAGATAACTGAAACCTAAAATGATGAGAAAACTCAGAGTAAATAAAAGAAGCCAGTATTCAAACTCAGGTCCTTTGACTTCATTCCATAATTCTTTCCACTATATCATATGACTGCATACTTATTCCAAAATAATTTGAGGAAAATACAAATGGAGGATATCACAACATTCTCCAGGTATATGAAACAATTGTCTTTCTGGGACATTGAAGTACAGGCATGAAAGGAGACAGTTATTAGATAACCTCTAATATTCCTTTCCCTTTAAAGTTCTTCTTGAAAAAGAGACTATGCTGCTAGATATATACTGCTAAGGAGGTCAATAACAGAAAGGCCCTATAAACACCAACATATTTATAGCAGCACTTTTTGTAGCAGCAAAGAACTGGAAACAAAGTAGATGTCTGTTGATTGGGCAACAGCCAAACAAATTATGGTGAATGAATGTAATAGAATATTGCATTCTGTAACAGCACATACAACTGTGCTACATATGATGAAAATCAAGAAGCATGAAAAGACTTATATGAACTGATGCAAAAATGAAGAAGGTAAAACTAGGAAAAACAATATACATAAAGACTGTGACAATGTAAGTAGAAAGAAGAAGAACAAAACAATCAAAGCTAAAAGTCATAGGATTATATTGATCAAATTTAGCCCCAAAGAAGAAGAGATAATGAAAAGGCCCTTCTATCTGCTTCTGCTTCATTGTAGAGACTGACGACTATGGGTGTGGATCACGACATATATTGGCACGTAGACTGGTACTATATGTGTAGGTATGTATATGTATACAAATATGTGTATATATACACATATACACATATGTACACACATAAGTGTGCTAAATTGTTTTTCCTTTCTCTTTTAATTCTTTGTTACAAGCGAGTTCTCTCTTGGAGAGGAGGGGGTAAACATTTTGGGAAATATAGGAGATGGAAAATGGAAAGATAGTAATAAATAAAAAAAAGAAAATGTATAAAAATGGGTGCCAGGGGTGGGGGGGAACTTTGGACAAAAAATGTTGGTAGGTTTTAGGCTGAAATCAGATTTGAAAGATGAGTCTTCCTGACTCCAGGCTCTGTACCACCGGTTGTCCTCCTGTGTTCAAATCTGGCCTCAGACACTAGCTGTGCAACCCTGGGCAAGTCGCTTAACACTGTTTGCCTCAGTTTCCTCATCTGTAAAATGAGTAGGAGAAAGAAATGACAAATCACTCCAGTATCTTTGCCAAGAAAACCCCAAATGTGGTCATAAAGAGTCAGACATCATTGAAAAATGATTGAATGGTCTACTTTAATCACTGATTTCAGTTATAGCCTAAAACCTACCAATAAAAATTGCAAACTAAGTGCTATGGGCCATCTGAGGGGGTAAAAGGTTATTATTACCCAAGGGATAATGAAGGCACTTAAAAAAGAATGTGACATTGGGGTTTGGACTAAAAGTATATATACGAATGCATAATTGGATCTAGGGAGAGTTGCTACAAGACACAGAAAGCATCAAAAAACCTCCGTTGGTGGATCTTCATCACTAAACATGGGTGTTTACGTTCGAATATTACTGAAAAACAACTAAGCATCAACAACATATATGTGAGAGTGGGTCTGAAACCAACCAAACTCTGATACCTTAACTAGGTGAAAACACATTTCAACCAATCCAAAGATCTTGGACTAAGCATGAAACGCCTTTGAAAGTCATACAAGAGTCTTACTGACCCCAGGTCCAACACTCGATCCACCGTGGCACCCAGCTGCCCAAAAGTGGTCTAAGTTGACTCGATTTAAAAATGTGATAGTACTTACCTATGAATTAAATTTTATTTATAATATGCATTGATAATGAAAGCCAAAGAATAATCAGGATACCATACAGAATGATAATAGCAGTTAGTAGTGATAATGCTTTGTATACTTTGAGCCTCATAATATTATGTTTTATTATTTTATCCAGTTTACAGATGAAAAAAAGATGCTCAGAGTAGTGAAGTGAATTGTCCAATGTCATACAACTAGTTAGTAATAGATATGGCCTTTAAATATAGTTCTTTTGACTTCAAATCCCAGGGCTCTTTCCATGATATCACAATTTGTTGTTCAGTCATTTTTAGTCATGTCTGACCCTTCGTGCCCCCATTTGGGGCTTTCTTGGCAGAGATACTAGAGTGGTTTGCTATTTCCTTTTTCAGTTCATTTTATAGGTGAGGAAATTGAGGCAAACAGGTTTAAATGACTTTCCCAGGGTCACACAGCTGGTAAGTGTCTGACACTGGATTTGGACTCAGGTCTCCTTTACTCCAGGCTTAGCACTCTATCCACTGTGCTACCTAGCTACCCTGATATCATAGCTACTCATTTAATTACCTGTTCTAGATGACATCATGAGAACCCTTTTATCATTGGGTTCAGATTTGTTATTTTTTTAATTTTTAAGACATTCGTTCTATGAATTCTTCTGCATTTCATTTGACACTTAAGGAAATCTGACACAGAGTGCAAAGGTAAAACAGATTTGATGTCTGACTAGCACATAGGGGCCACCGGGCTAGTGATACAATCAAGGTCTTCCAGTGGGAACATGAATTTAAAAGGAGGGAATTTGCTGTCTTCAACACAGAAATCTCTCTGCCCTTCACTCTTCCTCCTTAGCCCTCTGATTCCATCTCAAGAAGCTTGGGAGACTTCAAAGAACTTTCATGTTTGTGCGTTTATCGTGGGTGTATATCTTAAACCAATATTATGATTTTAAGCATGACCAAGGAAACTGCTGAAATCTTCTAAAATGATTTCTGGCACAAAGCAAAATATACCTGGTGGAACCAGAGCCTGGGAAAACAGAGAATTGAGCAGCGTTCAGGCTTATATACATTTCAAGAATCTTTTTTTCTTTCCCCTTCATTCCTAACAACTCTTATTAATCATTTCAGAAATGTGTAGTCTCCTGACATTTTTACTATTATAGACTTGACGAAAAGGAGGTTTTTGATGTCCTGGAATGCCTTTTTATGTAGAGTGGCGCCTTTCCTACTGCGCGTTGCTAACACTGAGGGTAACCTCTCACAAGCAGAACACAGTTTAATTTTTTAAATTTTTTAAAAAATCCATTGAAGAGAGAACTGGTGATGAATTCTCATTAAGAAATTGGGACTCTGTATTCAAAAGGCTAGGCTAAGATGAAGCTAGGATATGTAGTAAGCATAGCTGCTAGCCATCTAAAAGAATCTTCCAAATGATCATTTATTTAGCTTTTTATATTAGTAGAGCCATGCACTGCCATTTTTATTAGCTCTTCCTCCCAACAACCTTAGTGTGAATGAAGGAGTGGGGGAAGTGGGTGGGGGGAAGGGGAGATGGCTACCCAGGTTTGGAGAAACCTTACATGATATCCTGCAGACTCTACAATCAAAACAAAGTGATAACAAATTACATGGTAACTTTGGACAGGGTAGATTACAAAAGCTTAGCAACAGATGAGATTATAGAGTTATCTCTTCCAAATCCCTCATTTTACTGTTGAGGTAACTATGGCCTATAGAGAAGAAATGGCGCGTTCAATGTCACGCAACTAATAAGTAACAAGATCATGATTCCAAACCCAGCGCTGTTTTCATGATGCCAGATGACTGGTCAACTCAGTCCAGTCACTTCGGGTCTATAAATGAGTGTAGGATGGAAGGCTGAGTTCCCTAAGTCTAGATTTCCCCCTCCCCCAATAAAAGCTCCCACCTTCTATAACCCAGTCTCACTTGTGACTCCTCTGTAGCTCTAATCCCAGGGTGTCTAAACTCATCTCTCCTGCAGTTCTTTAAGAGATAGAAAAGCTGGACTGCTTCTATCCTCCAGGTGAAACGAGAGTTTAGTTTAATCTTGGAAGTTCTCTGGGTCCTCCCTTCTACCCTGGAGGAGGCAGGAAGCTGTCCTTGGTTCCCACCCAGAATCTTTCCTGGAAAGGGAAGGGATGCTTTCAAATAAACAGCCACAGACAATGACAATCTTTATTTTGTCCCCCCAGTCTAGAGGTGACTGCAGGTTAGCACCTCAACAGTCAGCCTGGGACTTAGAGGAGCAAGAAGCCAGGAATAATGAAGACTAATTTTAGTGGCTGTTTGTTTTGCTTTTTCAGCATGTGAGGGAACAGCAGCAGGGATATTGGCTGCCAGATTATTAAAAGGGTAGGCACCTGGGAAAAGGGTAGTGAGTACAACAGTCAGTTCATTGGAGAGGGAAGGAAACCTAGCAGCCCACCTCCTCTGCCATCCCTCTTGACCCCACACCAGGCATCATAGGAACCTGGGGAAACATCAGTGCCTAAAAAGACTGCCAAGCCAGGAAATGGGAAGCAGTGAGATGAGGCTTTCCACTCTCTCTGTCTATCTCAGCTTTCTCAAACCTCTTTGACCTCTATCATTTTACCCACCCACAGCCTTGTCCCCAGGGGATCCCTTTAATACTCTGACCTTGAGCTCCATCAAATGATCTTGACTCTCTAGGGCAGGGGTTCGTAACCTAGGGACCTGTTGAAGTTTTGTAGATAGATTTTAGGAGGTACATGTATTTTTTTCCCAAAAATATTTTGATGACAGTATTTCAATAGAATTGGTTTTCTTTGTAATGTTATATATGTTACACATTTTTAAAAATGTTCTGAGAATGAGTCCACAGGTTTCACCAAAATGCAAAAGGGGTAAAGGACATAAAAGAGGGGGCAGCTAGGTGGCACAGTGGATAGAGCACCAGCCCTGGAGTCAGGAGGACCTGAGTTCGAATCTGGCCTCAGACCAAACACTTGACACTAGCTGTGTGACCCTGGGTAAGTCACTTAACCCCATTGCCTAGCCAAAAAAAAAAAAGGACATAAAAGAGGATAAGAACTCCTGATAGAGCAATTTATCTCTTGGCTGTAGCTTAATAATGTCAATGGTTTCCTTCCCCCTTTTTGAAAACATCTTCCTAGCTCAATACTCATCTATGGGCTTAGCAACCAGCAGTTCACTGCTCAGCATTATAGGGTTCCCTGACTACAACACTGCCTACCCAGAGGAAGAAGGCAGCTGGCAGACATACACCATCCCCTTGGTTCCACGAGGCTAGGTGACTCCAGTGTTCTGCTTCTCTTTCTCACCCTTCCACTATCCTTCCTTGCAAGCGCTGCTGCTGCCACCATCAGGCCAACCTTTAAACTGAAGGCTTTGTCCAGTTTTAATATTCCAAAATACTTAGCTTGCTTCCTGTGTGGCACGAATGACTGAACAGGCCTCCTCCTCTCCGCCACGCCCCACTTTGCATCCCACTAGATTGTTGTTTCATCAGCTTGGATGCAGAGAGACCCCTTGCGAGGACAGGTTTCTAAGTCAGCTCATTGATGAAATTGATGAGAAAGCCATAGTCTGGAGCCATTAAGTGGGACTGGACAAAGCCCTGGCCCCTGGAGACTGGGGCTGGGGGTGGGGTGTGGGAAAAGCAAGCTTGTACAATTCATAACTGACTTAGTGGTTATTTCTATGTCTTGCCCTTCAGTTGCTACGGTATCCATGAAATAGATAGGGTAGGGAAGGGTGACGGTTAGTTCCATTTGCAGCTGCATCCTGCTAAGTGCCTAGGGATGAGGTTTAGGGTTTTAGTTCTACAAGTCCCATGTAATAAGTCAACCTGGCTGGAGTGCACTCTGAAACTGTCATAGCTCCCAGCATTGCCAAAGGTGACAGGTGGACTGTCACACAGTGCCAGAGACAGTCACCAGTGATACACATGCAGATGACAGGTAGAGATGGAAACTGGAGTGTAGCAGAGAACAAAAGAGAGAAAGAGATTTTTGCTGAGATTGACGGGGATGGTGGTGGTGGTCCTGGGGTCAGAAGGCCTGTGGGCTGTGCCAAAAGCCTTACTCTCAGCTGCATGTCTGTACCCTTATGATTCCACTCAATGCCTTGGACAACTGAAATTTATATATATATATACATATATAGATATATATATATATGATGCTTTAGGACTACTCTCCTTGTTCTTCCCTCCTTCCTTTTATTGGAAAAGGAAGTGTCCCATTCCTGTAGTCTAGCTGTCTGGACAGACAATACTGGCAAGCCCATGAGCCAATCCTTCCAGAGTGGCCAGAGCCCAAACCTCCCTATCCAATTATCTCTGCTTTGCCAAAGACTGAGTTGGGTGATGGAGAGAATAAAAATTGGCTTAGAATCATAGAGCAAGACAGGAAGAGAGCATAGATGAAATCCCAGGAAAGAGAGGCCCACTTTGCTTCTCAGCGCCTTGAATACCCTGCTCTCTCAACCTTCAAGAACCACTCCCTCAAAAAATACCCATGTGTACCTGTACACTCATCACACTTTGAGTCACTGGTCTAGGCAATCTTTGGATTTTATCTGTTCTTAAGGTTGGATAAATCATCATTATCACTGTCAAGCATTTGCCTATCACCTATTTGTGCATAAGGCTATGGTGAACAATGAGTATCATAACTTCTCTATGACCTTCGGGCTCCTACCGCCTCTAACACTTCTCTTTAGGTAAAATTGAAGGCAGCCATGTTGATAGCTGTATACATGCTCAGGACATATAGATGGGAATGGGACAACAATGAACCTGGATTCAGCCATAAACAGCTCTGGGAAATCTCACTCCCCTATTTTATTTTAAAAGCAACAATGACAATAATAAAATTTCACCAATCTAGCTTGCCTTGCCTGCAAGCACACCGAGAAAACAAGATGGTAACTGCAACCAATGCAAAAATTTAATTAAGATGATGTTCTACATATTCACAAAGGGGTTAGCTGATGCTGGAGACTTACCAATCTCTCCAACAGCTTCTCAACTGGTCATTGGGCCATATAACCTTCGATTCCTAACAGACTGGATCACAGGGTTATTAGCTCAGCTTCCTCTGAGACATAAATAGCAATGTGCAAAGGTCATTGAGTCTCAATGACCTAACCTCTCCTTGTCATGCTCCCTGTTTTTTTTCCTGTTGGCTCCCTATTTTAGGCAGCTCTACCCTCTGAACACCTATCTCAACTGGCACAAGAAATCTGCCAGATGCTACTGTTCCCCATGTAACACAAGAATTCTTCCTGCCATCCCTGACTTCTGATCTTTGTCCTCCCAGATATAAACCTTCCTTCTGCTCTCTCCATGGCCTCCTCACCATGGCTCAATGATGACCAGATAAGAGATTATTTTCATAGACATAAACACTTTAAGTATTCATTCAAGATTTTTCACACTCATTAAACAAATTGGGAACTCATTAGGTTATCTTCACAATGCGCTCTCTTCAAGGAAGTGTAGAGAGATCCAGGCAGAGACAAGCCCTTCTCAGAGAAGCGACACCACAAAGGGGAACCAAGTAAAGATTAGAAATAGTGGAAATTATAGTTGTCTGTGTGGCTGATCCACATATCTTTTATCATCACTGACCTGGAGCCTTGGAATGGAAAGTCCTAAGCTTAAGTAAAAATCTGTACTCACTGATATACCCTTGGTCAGTTTCTACCAACCAAATCTTTCCCCCACCCCATGTCATACCATGGAGAAATCAGTGCTATGTCCATCATGGCCAATGACAAACAGGTTGTCGGTTTCACCTGTAAGTCTCCATGGGAGAGAAAATCAATTCAGGCGATAGGTAAGCCTCACTGAACCTCTAAACAATTTCATAATACCTAAGGAACAAAGACCTCCCAAAGTAGGATCCTGAATTCAACATTTGATGTAATTTCCTAAGAAATGATACAGAATCAGTCAGAAGGAAATAAGATACATCTGCACTGCCACAAATTCAGTGGTCTTAACTTTTTACCGGGTAGTGCAAACTGTGTTGTCTATATAAGCAAACTAAAGTACAGTATGAAGAAACTAGTTGGTGTATTTGACTTGGGTAGACAATTCCTTGGGATAATTCAGGCTCAATAAACACATTAAAAAAACTGATAGCAAGTTAGAGGCCTAAATTATCTAGAAAAGTGTCTCAAATAAATTCATTTGACTTTACCTGTGTGTGTAGATACAGCCTCTGAGGACAGCAGATATACCTCTTTCCCCCATTCCAACCTTGAGAGACAATGGTCATTGAGTAGTTTTGTTTCAGGTTCTAAGCACTATTCTTTTATTTATAGCAAGGGGTGTGTGTGTGTGTGTGTGTGTGTGTGTGTGTGTGTGTGTGTGTGTG
>NW_020954591.1:32818459-32842092 GCF_900497805.2 Vombatus ursinus | reverse complement strand
GTGTGTGTGTGTGTGTGTGTGTGTGTGTGTGTGTGTGTGTGTGTGTGTGTGTGAGATTTACTGGAAACTTCTTTGAGAAGGAATCTGATAAACTCCCCCAGAAGGTCAAGTCTTTGAAATGATCCTCCTAGGACTATATTTCTTAGACCATCCTCTTTTGACTGTTCCCATGAGGATTTTGGATCTGTCTACCATTCATAACCTCAATCCAGTCTACTACAGGATAACTATATGGGAAGCAAGAGATACTGATGAATAGTTCAGATCTTTCCATGTTACCAAGCATGCCTACTGGTGGCTGACATTTCTTTAAACCTCAGATTTGTGTTGGCTATGTACTTACTAAAACAGTGCATGCCTTGGAAAGACTTGTTTCCAAGCAGCTTATGCTAAATTTTAGCTAGATATAAAGAAAACACTTAGCCAGTATTGACATTTACTGACTTCTAGATGTATACAGCCAGAATACTCATTTATGCCATAGTGAAGGGGAAATAAAGAAGAGGACAATAAATGAAACTGCGTAATCCTTATCTCTTCCTGTGAATTAGGAAGAGGGAGTTAATGCAAGAAAGTATTTCTACAGCAATGGGACTGCCCAGGAAAGGTTCCTGATCTTGTAACCCTTGCTTTATTGTGACACCCCAAGTTCTAAGCAGATGGTGACAGGCTGGGGCTCTTCTATCCTTGGCTATAAGACCCTTAAAGGAAACAGGAAAAGGGGTTTCTTGAATGAAAGACACACAAGTATTCAAATCATACAGCAGAGAGGCAGTGATCCCATAGTGATATCTATTTCCATACCCAGTGCCCAGTTCTCACCTGGCAAATCCTGCTTTGTTATTTGGGCGAAGTTGAAGGGAACTATCCCGTGATAGAAGCACTAGAACTCCATGGTGACCTCTCTCCTGTAAAGGATGTGCCTACAAGGGGGCACTGAAATACACATTGGTGTCCTCATTGACAACCCCAGGAATGCCAACTTCTTTTTGCTGAAGGTAAAGTGACCATACACTCTCAGGAAAGAATGGTGGGCATACGGCTGCTCCATGAGCCCTACAGCTTATGAGTATGAGCTCATGTGTTTGTTCAAGCCACCCTTTATGAAATGTTACCCTTAAACTCAGGGGCCACTCTATTGATGAGAATTTGAATTAAACTTACTGGGCTTCTCCAATGCTGTTATAAAATCCCATTTCCCCTTCGAAGCGTAGGATGCATGCAGCAGGTCTTCATTTTCTGGCTGACCTCAGGGTTACCAATGCCATTTCTGTTTTTACCTAAACATCCTGTGTCTTTGTTTCTAGGTTATTACAAATCATTATATGCCTACTAACAATTGGAAAACGACCCCAAACCCCATCTCTTGTCCCTTATATCCCCATTTTACTCCAGCCCACTCCAAATATCAATCTTAGGACAATTGTCTGTTTTTCTGGTTCATTTTTTCCAAAACAGTTTATCTTTTTATTTCCTTGGAAGAAAACTGCTCTATAAATCCAAAGTATCATTATGATTGTTGTTAATATTTTGCTATTGAAACCCTTTGAATTATCTCAAGATTATTCATGTGCTTTTTTTGGGCCTGCAATACAATACTGCCTAAGTCACCCCTACCAGGCTGAATAAAAAGAGAATAAATTGTATCTTCAGGCCTAATCTCCTGCTTCACCCTATCTCCTGCTGGCCCTCTCGCCCCCAGAACACAGGCACACACCATGCAGAACAGTTGTTTGGTAATGTGCCTAGCCAGCTATAGCAAATCAATGAATAAGATCCTCCCTTTCTTGCCCAGGAGGGGACTAGCTGGGCATCCTCCAAGCAAATGTGGAGGAGGTAGTCCCACCCCACATCCCCCTCTCCCTCCAGGGATTCTCCTCTTCAGCCAGTACTAGGCCTTTGTAAGGGGGGTGGGGGGTGGGGGGGTGGGCAAGGATCTCTGCAGGCAACCGGCACTTCCTACCCACACACAGGGAAAAAGGAGCTGGCAAGGCCACTCTCCTACCCACCCAACCCAGCCATGCCCCCAGGCCCCCTTACCAGGCCCCCTTCTTTTGAAGTCCATGTGCCCTTGGCAACTACGCAGTGACCTTAAACTCCTTCTATAAAGAAGATGACTCTTCCTAGAAAAGCTTTTGCACTGCAGGGAAGAGCAAATCACAATCAGGGATATAAATACAAGAAATTATGCTTGTTTCATCTTTTCCAATATGACATTTCTGAATAATAGCCAGTGTTTTCAAAGTTTTTACCCACTCCCAAATCCTTTCTCTAAAGCTCTTCCATCAAAGGCTCCACAGCTTACTTAATCTTTCTTCATTTTTCTCGATGCCTCTGGCATTCACACTATGCTTTTGGAGGTACCCAAAGGGAGCTCTCTTTATGCCACCCAATTCCCCACACTCCTCATAGTTACAGAAGAACAGAATCTTAAAGTTAGAAGGCAATAGAAAGAACCTTGAATATGGAGTCAGAGGGACCTCAGTTCAAATCTTGGCTCTCTCACTAGCTATATGACCTTGGGCAAGTCACTTCTCTCCTCTGGACTTCAGTTTCCCTATCTGTAAAAAAAAAAAAAAGAAAGAAAAAAAAGTGGGGTTGGACTAGACGGCCTTTAAGGTCCTTTCAGCCTCTAAGTCCTGTATCCTCTTCGGGCCTCAGTTCCCTAATCTGTAAAGTGAGGGAACGGGACTAAGATGCCCTTGAAAATCCTTTCTGGTTCTAAATCCGTGATCCCATAATCTTATGATCAGAGGTCATCTGGTTCAATCCCACACCTGTAACTCCCCTTTCTTTCTGGTTCTTGTCTTGGTCATATCTCTCTCCACTCCCATTCTCCAGCCAGCCCTCCTACCTCCTGCACTATTTGGGGCCATGTTCTTTATTCCCACTAAGGCTGACTGCACAACTAAACTTCTACCTGAGACTATGACCGCTTAACAACCTATTTTAGAAATTACTGTACCTACCAGGCCTGTAAGGGTAGCTAGTACCTGAGATGTCCATCAATTTCTTAGACTCTAAAATAAGTAGAGACGGTACCTTGGAAAAGCCTTTCAGATTACTCATCCAAATCAGGGACTGCTAGTAGGTGAAGTACAGATTTTTTAGTTTTCAAAGGCAAATATACCCAACCCAAGGGCCTATGATTCCAAAGGTGCCAAAAAGTCTTTGCAAAAATTGAATATATTGTGACATTTTCTGCTGTTCAGTTCAATTCAATAAATATTTATTAAGCACATACTGTGTGCCAGTTACTATGCAAGGCCCTGAGGATACAACTAAGACAAAGAAAGATAGTTCCTGCCCTTAAAGAGCTTACAATCTGGAGGGCGGTAGGGAGAAAGTAACCTGGAAAGGTGTGGGGTTGGAATTGCTACAGAGAATACTAGAACTCAAGTGACATGGGTGGTGTCTGGGGGTAAGGGAGAGAGGGTAAAGGAGAACTTTTCTCTAAGAGCATCTTACATAGATCATGCCAGATTCTCAGCCCTGTGTAGTAATATCATTCCCTGAACATTCTCAGAACTTGAGTTATGATGGAAGGTAGGGAAGCTTCAGTTCTGCTGTAATATTCTTCCCCCCTCCCTGGGCTGTTCGGGAATGGGCATATGGTGGGTAGGGTGGGGCAATAAGGAGGACCATAGAGGGGAGAGTTGTGGAAGAAGTAAAATGATAAAGGGGGTAAACAACAAGTTTTAAATTTAAGGATGACAAGAGAATCAATTCCTTTTTTTTTTTTTCACCCAGGGGCAAAACATGCCTCTTCTCTGCAGGAGGCAAATTGTGCTGTGACATTATCGGGCTCTCTACAAAGCACCGTGGCCCTGACAGCTGAGGGAAGAGGCAGCCCCAGCAAGAAAGAAACCCACAAACACAGACACACGTTGGCAGCTCTCCACATCCTTGTTGGGAGCTAGTCCCAGGGCTGTTGGCAGCAACCAAAAGGGAAGGAATGCCATTTATTCTTCCCACCGTTACCTTAAGAAAAATAAATACACCTTAGATCCCAAGCTACTTTAAAACTTTCAGGGCATGTTGCCACAGTAGATCATTGCCTTTAATTATGTTTTAATTTCTCATCTGTAAAGGGTTATAGGAGAAGCGGCTAGACAACAATTTAAGAGTGGAAGTGTGATTGAAACCTGTTTTTGAAGAGCCAATCTGTTAACTCTGCTACCTGAGAAGCTTTAGAAAGCTGTTCCAGAGAATTGTGTATTGCAGCCTTATTCCACCACAAGAAGACCAGGAATGAAATCACAGAGCAGGAAATGGAAGGACTTTGTGCTCTCAGGGTTCTGTGGTCACACACAGGTGTCCAATGTGAGATGCTGCAAGGTGGCAAACAGATCTGTCTACCTGGATGCCAGTCACAGCCTGGGAAAAGAGCCCCCACAAATAAGCATTTTGGGGATATGGTACCCACCATTGCTCAGCCTCAGTGCACTTCTCTGGAATGACAGGTCGGGAAGATGCCAAAGAAGGAGAGGCCCCTAGTTTTTTTAGTGAGTGATTGAGCATGGGAAGGAAAACCCCTGTTCATTGTCCCATGGAAGCTGTTTGAAGCCACATAAACTAATCCTCCTGAGCCCTTTTGGAATCTGGGGATAACTACCTCATAAAAGGAGGCTATGTGTAATGATGCTATGGAGTTCTGGAACACAGAATATGAAATGAAAAAAAAAATAGATAAAATCCAGTGGTGGTTACAGGGGTAGAAGTTGTGAGATTTGTATTACCAAAAGAGTATCCATGGTATGAAAAATATCTATATATCAAGACAAATAGATGCCCCTTTAAATGCTCTGTAAGGAAATACATAAGATATGATCAACAAACTCCTTATTCCAGTACATGGATGCGATGTGTCCCAAGAGGCTTCTGAGATAACCAATTGGAGCAGTAGCTTGAAGTAGCTGCCTCATTATAATTCTGGCTCTTAGGGCTACAATGCACAGTTAAGAGAGGGAACTGAAGGAACTCTGATTGCCTGGCTCCTCTCTCGTCTGGTGGCCTTAATTCAGCACTTGGTTCTAGGTTCTCTTGGCTAAGGACCTGCTGGGCAGAGGAGGGGCAGCCTTCACAAAGCCTAGAGCACTTAGAAATAAACAAGGAACTATGAATTACATAATGCCATGATTCCTTCCTGCTGCACTCACAACCGAGGAGAGATGAAACAGCAGCTGAGTGCATTTAACCTTCTGAGGTAAACATTCTAAAGATCCGTCCGAGGCAGCAGCCGAGGAGCTCCGTGTCAAGAAATGAATAAGCAACGTAGCAGTCACACACTCTCTAGTGATTCAGGCAGACGAGCAGGCAGAGAGGGGCATGAAGAACGGCTCCTCACGCCACTCTGGAGCCTAAATTCAAGCTCCTAAAGACACAGAAGACTAATCAGAAAGAAGCATTTGCCCCACATAAAATAAATGGAAGAGAGTACTGGCTTGTTCTCAAATCTTTTGCTAGGCAACTTTCAGAGTAAACCAGTAAAGGGGCCAGATTGTGTATATGTATATATACCCACAGTTACACCCTCACTCACTCACTCATTCACTCAAGAAAGAAATAATCTTCTAAAATGGTAATATCACTGAAGCTCTGCCTCTGTGTCATTGTTCAGAGATAATTCTTACTCATTCAGCCTGAAAACTCCAGGCAAGACAAATTATCTTCCTGTTGCTGTAGGAGCCTTTGTGATGAGTAGAGGACCATTTGAATGCGTGTGTGTATACACACATACCCTGTGTGGGCACACAGCTAGATGCACCCACACACACACATCCCTCATTGGAACTTATTAGATATAAGTGGAGTGTGAGCTAACACACAGATAACAGGAAATATTTCACTGACTATGAATAACAACCGAAAGGGAACAGGAGGTAAGCTCAGTGTTGCTTACATTTGGTTTCTCCTTGCCAGGGGAAGGAAAGGAGGCATGCTGTTATGCTTGCAGAGCCGAAGTCATGCATGGCAGGGCTCTGCTTTCTCAAAAACTTTTACCCTTCATTTAATCAACAGATGGACTTGCTCTGTTGTATATTTTTCCCCGAATGTGAGTCTTGTCCCTCTAAGATACGAGCTGGCACAGGCGCTGGCCTTGCGGTGCCACAGATGGCTCTGACGGCTTTGGCATTCCACGGCTCTTGGAAGGGGCTGCTTGATCTATTCCCTTAAAACTCGATTCTACAGGTGACTTCTGATGTCCCCTGAGAAGGCAGCTACCTCGGATGCCTCTTGCCAAGCTCGGAGCCTCCCATTCCTGTCAGCCCCGCAGCCCCCCAAAGTTCTCTCCAGATACTCGGCGCGAGCTTCCCAGATCCCGCTAGGCTGGGCAGCAGAGAAAGAATGATCGCTCCAGGGGGCCCGATTGCGTTTTAGACAGGAAAAACCTGGCCCTCGGGCTCAGAGCCCAGCACCACTGTGGAACCACCATTAAATCCAGGGCAAACTCTTTTATACAAATCTTTTTGATAACCACTGCAAATAACTCCACCGCACGCTGGCTCGTGCAGGAATCGCAGCGCCTTCCGGCTCCTATACAATCACCCCGCGCGCTCTCCCTCACACACACTCTCCCCCAACAGCTACAGGGCCAGCTGAAATATCCATCCACACAAACCCCCTGGCTGCGATCTTAGGGGAAGGAGGTGAGGAGAAGTTCAGAGTGGAAACGTACATATACACAGCTCCATTAACATCACCCGGACCTAAAGAACTAGTGATTTCATTCGCCTGGGAGAGGGGTGGGTTTTTGTGGGTTTTGGTCTTTTCTTTCTTTCTTTTTTCCCCTTGGGCATTTACAAAAGAGAGAAGAACGTCCCCCTTCCCCCTCTCCCTCCTTCTCTCTCCCTCACTTTCAAAGGGGAAGAAACAGTAGCATGTTGTTGCATTTTAAAGGGAAAAGAAGCAGTGCCCTGTTTGAATCTCTGCCTGCCTGGCAGTGAGCGGCGCATCCATCAGTTTGAGTGGCCAATGCCTGCCCACATCCCTGCCCACTGCCTCAGTGACAACCCCGCCGCTGACTTTCTTTGCAACTCAAGTAATGCATGCGTCCTACCTTGGCTGAAAAGGAAGAAGCAGACGAAGAGCAGATCAAGCTGGAAAGGTTTCATTCCTTAGAGGGAACCGAGATGAAAGCCGGAGGAGGAACTTAGGTTTGCAGTTAGTTTCTCTTCTTCACGGGCTCTCTAGTCTCCTCTGTCTCTGCTGCGTGTCCTCTCCCGAGCTCCGAGATCATCTGTCCGCCTGTCCACCTGTCTTAGTCTGTCTCTATATTCTTGCAGCCAGCTGAAGTCGAGTCGCCTTTTTCAGCCGCCTCTGGAAACCTGGATCCTCAGTAACGTACACACTCCTTGCAGATCCATTCTCAGCCGCTCAGCATCCCAGTCATACAGCTTCCTCCAGCAGGGCTCCTCCCACAGCAGTGAGTGAGGGAGAGAGAGGGTGTGAGTGACTGAGTGACAGCAGCTCCTTTCACTGAGGCTGGAGGGGTAGGAGAAGGAGGTGGGAGAGAAACAGGTCATAATTAAAGAGGAAATACTGGTTTGGTGGGGAGAGGGGAAAGGAGCTAAACATCATGAGGGCGAGGGAAACAATGTTTTCTTTTCTTTCTTTTTTTTTCCCCCAAGGAGGAAAAGATTAGGCTTTTGCTCTTGCAATGGGCACAAAAAAAAATCTCTGGCTGGAAACGTACCTCTGACTTTCTGTAAATACAACCTAATTTTGTTTAATAGGAATGAAGCAGATGATGGCTATGCACAAATATGCATTTTCTGCCTCTGCAAGGAAGAGGCAAAGCAGAGGAGTAGTGTGGAATTGTGGCACTGTGTGTGTACTGAAGACACAGAGAAAAAGTATACAGAAGTAGGTGTGTGTGTGTGTGTGTGTGTGTGTGTGTGTGTGTGTGTGTGTGTGGTGGAGCTGCATCTTTAGCTAGGGCTTTGAAAATATGCAGCATTAGAGTCAGAGTGGTTTAAGAGATAAGCATTCAAGACTCCCCTCTCTTGGGAAGAATAGTAGGATCACAGTTTCAGAGTTGGAAAAGGCCTCACAGGTCATCTAGTCCAAGCCCCTCAATTTTACAAAGGAGGAAACTGAGACCCTGAGCAATGAAGTGATTTGCCAAGGTCACACTGCTCATGACTGGCAGAGTCAGGATTTGAAGCCAGGGCCCCTAGCTCCAAAGTCTGGCACATTTGCCAATTGTACCACCTTGCCATTCTAAAGAAGAAAAGGGTTGTATAAACAAGATGTTGGGACTTTATTTGGTTTTCAGCTACAAAAGAAAATGCAAGAGAGGGAAAGGAAAAACACCCAGATTTCTTTCTTCACCTCATTCATTCTCCTCCCCCTTTTTTTGTTTGTGCATTTCCTCAGAAGGGCCTGGGGGGGAGCAGCCTGTCTTTTGATTTGGAGTTTCTCACAGAAAGAGAGCTGGGTTCCATCACTCCTTTAGAGCTTACTCTTTGCAAAGGTATTTTGAGTTCCTGGAGCCAAGGGCAGATCAAGGTCACAGCAAAGTTCTACTCTTGTAAGAGCCCTCTGACTTTTGGTCATTTACCAAATATCTCCTCTTTCTCTGTGGTACCAGATTAGGAAAATTTCTAAGTCTAGCTGGTTCAGAAACATTTGTGAGTGTTTTCCTGTTTGGCACATCATCCCAGGTGAGGTTTGGGAGTTGAAAAAGAAAAAGAGTGCACAGTGTCATACTTTGAAAGCACTTATCTTTAGGTAGGTTGGCAAAATTACATACATGAAGTAATTCTTAAGAATTTCAATTGCAAAGCAACATGCTGAAAAGTAGGGTAGGACTGAAAAGTTCTATTGGGGATCAGGGGAGCAATGTATCTTGATTTGTCCCATCCCATTCCAAATTCAGACCATTAATCTCATCAGATCCTGGTGCCTGGGTAGGACTTTTAAGTCTCTCTACATTAACATTACACACTCAAAGGGTTATTCGAAAGAGAGCATAAATAGTATTAACTGGAGGCATAAACTGTATTGCTAGGAACTCTTGAGGCAGGGCCACAGGGCACATCCCAAATTTCAGGAGCCCAGGTAGGATAGTTCTCACCCTGGTTGTAAAAGACAACTGGCTGTGGTTCATCAAAGGTTAATAAATGAGTAAGACTGTGTGCTAGGGTCAGTTCTTTTCTCAACATAATGGTTTGTTTGCTTAACTCAATTCAGAAGAGGGTGTTAGCATGTCAAAGGCAGAGTTAAAACAAACATTAGCTTTGGGAACAAAAGAGTAAAAACAAAACAAATGAGAATTGTAAGGTTATGCTCTAAGGCTAAAACAAAAGAGTCTTCTATCACTTAAATAAACTGGGCCAAGAAGGGAACCATCAACACAACCTTAAGGTACTGGTAGGATGAGGTGGATAAATATTAGTCAAATGACGGGCATTAGTTGGACACATAATTTAGGGGATAACACATGCCAGAGATGGCTCTTATGAATAATTACAAAATTTGTATTGATTAATTATATTAATTAATTAATATACCAAGACTGAATACCTATATGAGTACATATAGGTACATACGTACATATTTACACATGTATAATAATATTCTTTTATATTTACCCACTTATTCTCATTTGACCCTCATGAAGATCCTAGGCAAAAGTATCATCATCATCATCATCATCATCATCATCATCATCAGTCACCACCATCCCCTCATTTAATAGAGAAGGAAATTGAAGCTCAGAGAGGATAAATAACTTGTTCATAGGTTTTCAGCTATTGTGTCAAAACCTAAAGTGGAACCCATGTCTTCTGGCTTCAAATCCAGTGATTTGTCTTGTTCACTAACTTTCCAGCTACCTGTGGCAAGAGTTGTCAATCCAGTCCATATTATGGAGGGTGGGAGGATTGGGCTCTGACTCTAATTTCAAGAAAGAGGGGTACCTCTTACCTAAACCCTGGACAATTAGTTTTTAATCCTATTATGTGTGAATTGCACGCTAAAGTGGCATCTTGACACAACGGAGAAAGAAGTGAACTTGAACTTGGAGTCACAGCACCTGAGTTTAAAACACTATTTTGTCACTTACAAATGCCTGTGTGAACTTGGGCACCTCTCTGTGCCTCAGTTTCCTCATCTGTAAAGTATACGGGTTAGACTAGATAACCTCTAAAGTCTCGTATAACTCCAGACCTATAACCACAAAAGACATTACATTTGATTCATGATTTATCATTTACAGATTTTATTTATAATTTTGTCATCTCTTATAGAAATTCCTCATTGGCATAGGGCCCAAAATTGCTCTGGAGGGAGGAAGATGGGGAGGGGGGTATGGGGGAGGATAGACTCCTCGGCGAGCGACACCCATGGAGAGGAGATATAGCACGGATAATAAAAAAAATACGAATAGCAATCCACAGAGACTCACTCACTGACTCCGGCACTCGCCCATGTGTTTCTCTCCCAGTCCCATGGGGGTGGGGGTGGGGGGTCGGGAAGCTAGAAAGAGGGGAAGAGCACCGACCTACTCCACTCTCCCTCCTTGGCTTCCGGATGGGCTCGGATGTACCCCCGCCAGCTCCGTTCCCCCCAGTCTCCTCTCAGCCCTCGATGCCTCCGGACTCCGGCAGAAACCCAATAAACCGAGTGTTAAGTGATAAGCTGCCTGCCTCTAAAAGGGCCAGGAGGCATTTCAACCCTGAGTGCCGGCAAAACCACTGCAATTTTCGACAGACAGCACCTGGGAAAGAAGGAGAGAGTGGTACCTGAAGGACTGGGAGGCAGCACGGCTCCGGCGCCAGCCCAGACAGCGGCCGCGCCAACCCCGGGCCCTAAGCAAGAGGGGTCCTCATTTAGGCTCACCTTCTGCGTGCTCTGGATTAAACCTCTTTGGCGCTTTTAGGTGATCTGCGCTCATCTCCCTCCTTCGGACAGAATGGGAGAAGGAAGAAGAGGAGAGCGGAGCTGAGCAGAGCAGCTAAGTAGAGAGTAGAGCTGCTCCACCTGATGGAGGAGTGAGCGGGGACAGGCTCCAGCGCAGAGATAAGTGGTCCCAGCCCCCTGGGCTGAGGACCAGCGCTGGTGGGAAACCACAAGTCTTGGAATAAGCAGCACTGAGAGAGGGCTCCTTAGAGGCAACTGGGTTGTCGATTCATGCAGAGGGTCATTTATATGGAGCTGGAAGGGACCACAGAGAGCATTTAGCCTAAACCCCTGACGGGGGGTTTGAGACATAAACTGAAGAAAGGAAATAGAGCTAAAAGAGGTAAAAAGGATTTTCTCAGTGGAAGAGAAGGAATTCTACCACAGGTCCTCTGACTTCAAATTTAGTGCTCTTTCCGCTGCACAGCACCTCCTCTTGTATTCGATGATTCAACAAGCATTTCTTTATTACTCTGCAGTTGGTTATAGCAAGAAAACATCGGTTGGAGATCAAAGAGATGATTGAGGGGAAGGGGACTGGGAGGTGAGCGGGCTATATGACCATTGGGAAATGACTTAATGTCTCTGAACCTGTTTTCTTATGGGTACGATGATGATAATAATTCATCAGGATCATAAATATAGACCTGAAAGGGACCTCAGAGGTCATCTACTCTAATCCCTTCATTTTACAGATAAGGAAACCCATCTGTAGGTTAATCTGTATCTGCAGGTAAATGAAATTACTTGCCGAAGGCCAAAGATTTGCCTTTCTTTTTATCCCCAGCACTTACCACAGTGCCTAGCGTATAAGTAACTAATATAGCATATGCTTGTTGACTTGACAAGGGTAGTAAATTGTAATCCACAGAATTTTGAGATAAGCTCCTTGGAAACATTAGTGGCACATACATGAATATCTATTATTAAATGCCAGCTATGTATGCTAACATACCAGTATGCTAGCTCTTGAGAGAGACATAAAGATAAATAAGATAAAGGCGCTGTCTTCAAGAGGCTTACAATCTGGGAAGGTAGCGATTCCCACTATTGGAAACATCCTCTGAGTCAAGTCAAGAGGCATTTACTAAGCACTCACTATATGCCAGGTCTCAGACATTTATTAGCTGTGTGACCCTGGGCAAGTCACCTAACACTATTTGCCTAGTTTCCTCATCTGTAAAATGTGCCGGAGAAGGAAACGGCAAAGCACTCCAGTATCTTTGCCAAGAAAAACCCAAATGGGGTCAGGAAGAGTCAGATATGACCGAAACAACTTAACAACAACATGTGCCAGACACTGTGCTAAGCTTTGGGAATACGAACACAAGCAGAAAGAAAGACACTCCCACCCCTGAAGAAGCTTGCACACTAATGAGGGAAAGCAATACACTGAAAGAAGCTGAAAAGTGTGGAGAGGGGGCATAATGGAAAAAGTCTGGAGAGTCAGGGAAAGGCTGGCAACCCTTGTGCCCTCTGCAAAGTTTCTTTAGGGAGTAAGCCTCACTCCAGCAATACGCAGCTTGCTGACTGGGAGGCAAGTTGTGATGAACACTTCCTAGTCTGGCCCCTCCTCCTACCCTCTCCTTATCCCCCAGCAGGATTGACTAGGAGTATGTTGAGGGACCACAAAGAAGAAAGAGACAGAAGCAGCTGGATTTCTAGGCTTGAGTTCAGATTGCTGCTATGTACCTATGAGCCCCCAAACCCTTCCTCACTCATTAAAATGCTCTAGTGATCTTTTCCATTGAAAATAATCTTGGGTGTCATCTAGTCCACTCCCCACATTTTACAGATGAGGAAAGTGAAGCCCTGAGAAGTGAAAAGAATCACCCAAAGTCAAATAACTTGTTAATGGTGCAGCTGAAGTTAGATCACATAGCTTATTAGTGATTGAATTCAGGCTAGGAACCAGGCCTGACTTCTCTGTCCATGTCTCTTCTCACTGCTCTGCATTGCCTCCCCCCACCTTTCTTCAGAACACCCATGCTCACAGCTTTGAGCATGAATCATCATGAGTCATGGGAGGAGAGGCAGATGGACCATCTCGGAGAAGAACAGATTTGTTGTATGAAATGGGAGGAGCTACTAAAAGCACAGAATTAACTGTGTCTTTAAACAACGTTTGTTACACAGGCACATTGGAAATCATCCTTAATTTTGTGTGTGTGTGTGTGTGTGTGTGCAATGTGTGCTACATCGTACAACAGTTCCAAAAGACCTCCCTGTGAAGGCATTAGAATATCCTAGGACTATTTTCCTTCCTGCCAACTCAGAATTACCAAGATCAGGCAGTGAGCAAGGTGCCCGTTTGTGCCAAGTGATAAGATGAGAGAAAGAGAAACAGCAATGAGGACCAAATGGTCTTCAGTACCTAACCTGGGTGACTACTTGCTTGTTTGATTTGGACAATCTCCAGTTAGACTCTTGCCCACAATTTTCATAGCTCCTGGCCCTTTATACTGTGATTTCCACACCATAAATTCCTAAGAGATTCCAAAAGGCCAATGTTTGGCTGCAGATCACAGTTCTGAAGTTCACAAGAACACAGAAAAGGTAGGGCAGGTCACTCACCATACTTTACAGAATTCTAGACCAGGTCAGGAAGGCCTGGATTCAAATCCAACCTTATATTCTTACCATCTGTGCGATCGTGGGTGAGCCTTAATCTTTTTGAGCCTCAGTTTCCTCATCTGCAGAATGGGAATGATGATACCAGCAGCACTCACTTCACACAGTTGTGAAGTTCACATCAGATAGTACTTAAAATGATTTGCAACTTCAAAGTACAACATAAATTTCAGTTACTATTATTATTATTTTCCTCATAGTAGTTCAATCTTAATGTAAATATAATGATATGTAATATATGATAATAATAAATGTAAATATAAATATAAATAATGTATAAAATTGATGTAAATATACATTAGTTACTGTTGAGGATACAAAGATGAACACTCAATTTGACCTTAAGGAACTTGCGTGGGCCAAAGGAAAAGAATAAACTGTGCACAGAGGTAGAAGAGATATAAAAAAGAGAGCAGTCGAATTAGATCTCCTCAGTATAAGGCACCTTCTAGCTATAATAAGATGTTATTCTATGATTCCTAGACAGTTCAGCTGGAGAGATCAGCAGGCAAGCTTCCTGGAGGATCCAGATTTTGAGCTGGGTCTTAAAAATTGGGCATTAGAAAGACAAGCAAAGATGAGAGGCTGCTGCAAGTAAGAGAATGGTATAAACAGAAGCACAGCTATGCCTAAATATAGCATTTGTGTGAACAATTAGAAGTTCCTATTCATTGGAGCTTAAGATTTCCAAAAGGGAATAACGGTTTGAGATAAGTTTGGGGTCAGAACATAGAGGACCTTTAATGGCAGGCTAAAATGTTCAAATTTTATTCCTTTCGTCAATAGTGACCTCTTCAATGTTTTTGAGAGTTTACTAGGGAGGGGCAAATGAGATGTGACCCCAGAGTCATTTACTAAGAGGCATTTACTAAGCACTCACTATATGCCAGGTCTCAGACATTTATTAGCTGTGTGACCCTGGGCAAATGTCTAGAAAGATGCATGTTTTCCTTGTGGTGACTTCTGTCCATGTATCTCACCTCATAGATCTCCACCAGTCTGTCATGCCAAATGATACAATCACCCTCAGACTTCCATTGCTATGATTCTTTCACTGTGGATTCTTTTTCTGAGCCAGTCTTCCCTACCAACTCTCTTGTAGTTAAAGGACATATTATCTGGGGTAGGAAATGGACTATTTTTGGGGACAGCTAGGTGGAGCAGTGGATACAGCACTGGCCCTGAAGTCAGGAGGACCTGAGTTCAAATCAGGCCTCAGACCTAACACTTGACAATTACTAGGTGTGTGACCCTGGGCAAGTCACTTAACCCCAATTGCCTAAAAAAAAAAAAAAAAAGGAAATGGACTATTTTCCTTACAAAATTGTGGTGACACCATCTTCTGCACTACTCTCTTCTCCCCACTCCCCCATCCCCACTCTCAACTGAATTGCTTCTGGTATTATAACTCTTAGCTATTGCTCTGCAGCATTGGGAGAAAACCTGAAGGCTGTTAAGGATCGGTGCAGGAGGTATTACAGAGGTAGTCTCAATAGGATTAGATAACTGGATGTAGGTAGTGAGGCAACAGGAAAAATATAAAATTACTCTAAGGTTTCCCGCCCTAGGTGACCTGGAAAAGAGTGATACCATTAATAGAGACTTCAAGGATAGAAGAAGTAGGCCAAGAATAAGATGGTGAGTTTGGTTGGAGAATGTTGAGACCTATACATAGTAAGCATTCAAAAATATTTATTAAATTAATGGCATCTTAATGAGGGGAGAAGGGGAAAGGAAATCTTGACTTCAAACCAGGTAACCTGAGCTTTAGCCTTGGTTGTGTAAGCTAGTTGTACCAGTCTGAAAAAGTCACTTAATCTTTCTCTGCCTCATTTTCCTTGTCTGTAAAAATGATGGCATTGAACTAAATGATCCAGCTGTAAATTCTACTATGCTCTATAAATATAATCCAGACGCTACAACCTGCCATTTGCAAAACTGCCTAAAATGTTCAGTTAACTACTGATTATTCAGAGGGCATATTACCCCATTTGGGGATTATCTCTAGCTCTTTATCACTACCAGCTTTAAGAGCTGTAACCCAATCCAGTCTTGTTGAATTGAACCTTGATTCTCTTTGTTAGCAACTCTGAATTAAAAGGCTTTGGCGGGGAAAAGGAGGGAAGGTGAAATTGCTGAGTAAAATAAAGTTTAGGGATTATCTAGAGTTTCATTTTCATTTTTTGTCCTCTTTCCACAACAAATAGAGAGTAGGCTATTAGGGTAAACCACCAAAGTATTATATGAAGACTAGAAACTCCCAAAATCTTTGCTTACTTCATTAATTCCCCCCATATTTTAAAACTGCTTTTTTTTATCCTTGAAGTATTCATTGTTCTCTGAAAGTCATCCCAAGGAGACAGATATATTTATTTATCAATTTTAATTTTGGGATTCTCAATTTCTGTTCCCTTCCCCAAAGATGGAGGAAGGTAGAAAGCAATGAAAAACTGTTCTCTTAGTCATTTTACAAGGCTGAGAGCAACAACATAAGGAAATCAAGATGACTTGTTTCTAGCATCATTTGGGCTTTTGTGACCAGGGAGTGTGACTGGCATCTTTTCTTCCACCATGTTGTATTTTCAAAAAATAGTCATTGAGATCACAGGTAGAGAGAGTCTGGCTTCTTCAAGGGACCTTGAGGCCCTGTGGAAGTATGACTGAGTATAGGCGAAAGAGCACTGACTCTGAGCACCACAGTTCAGATCTTGCTTCTGATGTTTATCACTTGTGTGACCTTGGACAAATCACTTCATATTCCTGGGTATCCATTTCCGTATCAGTAAAATTAGGAGGTTGGATCAAAAGGTGCATGAGGTCCCTTCCAGCTTTAGCTCCCTGATCTGATGATGTGTAGTCTGTAAAGGACAGAATTTCTGAGTTAAAGGGACCTTGAAAGCCATCTAGTTCTGACTAGAAAAAGAACTCCGGTCTCTAACATATTTAACACAGGGTCACCTATCCTTTACTTAGAGGTCTCAAGGTGGGGCGTATCCTCTATCTCTCAAGACAGTTCAATCCATTTTTCAATATCTCTAATTGTTTGGAGGGGCTGGACCTGGAGTCAGGAAGAGTCATCTTCCTGGGTTCAAATCCAGCCTTGGAAAATTACTAGCTGTACGAACCTGGGCAAGTCATTTAACCCTGTTAGCCTCAGTTTGTCATCTGTAAAATGAGCTAGAGAAGGAAATGGTGAACCACTTCAGTATCTTTGCCAAGAAAACCCTAAATGGGGTCATGAAGAGCTGGATATGACTGAAATGAACAAACAATTGTTTGGAAGATTTTCCTGACATCAAGCCTAAATCTTCCTCTTAACAACTTCTACCCACTGCATCCAGTTCTGTTTTCTGAGGCCAAGTAGAACAAGTATAATCCCTCTTCAATATCAGAACCCTTTGGATATTTGAAGGCAATTTTCATATGCCCTTCTACATCTTCCAGACACTCCCATTTCCTTTCATTGATCCTCTCATGAAGTGAATTCTCTGCACCATCCATCATACGTGTTCTCTTTTGGATGGTCTTCAGCTTAACAATGTCCTTCCTTACATGTGGTACCCACAACTGAACACAATACTTCATATGTGGCTTGACCAGGAGGCCAGAGTAAGGACAAATTATCACTTCCTTATTCCTGAATACCGTTCCTCTCTTAACGTGGTTTACAATTGCATTAGCTCTCCAAGCTGTCATTTTGTAATGTTAACTCATTTTCATCTTGCTGTCCGCTAAAACCTCCAGACCCTTTTCTGGCGGAACTGCTGCCCTTCCTGTGTGCACCATTTTTGAAGGCTACTCAAACTGTTCTACTTTCTCCCTTCTCTGTCCTTCATAGTTCTGACCCTTTCCTCTTCAGATTGTACTCCCTTCCTTCCCTTTGCCTAGGATACTATCTCTGCCCAGAATATCCAGGGAAGTCTTGTACTTCATGCATACAAGTCAGTAAGATGCACCCCATCTACAACAGAAAAGGAATGATAGGAGCAGAGTGGTGATAATGGGGAAAGACTTTTTTTAAGAGGTAGGTGTTGAGCTGAGTTTTGAAGGAAGTAAGAACATGCATCACTCAAGTCTAACCTAGGGCCTCACATCCAATTTCTTGTTTCTTTGTATCCAATTTAACTTATCCTTCACTCTAGTATTAAGCCATTGTCAAACATCTGGCACATGCCTGCCACCACTCTGGCTGTATTTTATAGGGATGGGTAATGAAACCTGACTATATATAGTTTGCAAAATGTGGAGCACACTTTAAGATGCACAGCACTATAGAAATGAAAGATATTTTTATCTTTTCAGCATCATTCCACAAAAGGGTCCAATTCCCTGGCAAAGCTGTTTAAGAACAACAGACCTGTTTAGCCCTGGCTTACTCTGGCACGCACAGCACTAGGTATTCAGTTCATATGTGAGCTGTATTACTTTTTTTTTTCCCCATCAAAGACTGAGAGAGAATGTAATTTTCAGGGAAGGAGCATTACAAACAGGAGGTAGTAATGCTCCATGCCATCCCTCATCATGGCAAATGGCCTAAGCTGGCCACTCCCCATGGACATGGCCAATAGCATCTCCCTAAACTTTTACTGACTTGGAAAATTAGTCTTGCATCACTTGGGGATGTACATTGTGCCATTGCTGTTGTATATCTGAATGGGGGAAGTCCCTTGAAGGAGTGATAGCATTGAAAGTGGAAATCAGAGTTCTAATTGCATAGCTCCCCCTACAAGGGAGTCAGAGTCCGGAAGCTCACATCTGGTCTTCTCTTTTTCGATCCTATTTTTTTAAAAGTTTATTTACCCTCTCCCTAGTTTGGAAGCTAATGACAACTCAAGCAACAGCTGTGGGAACATCTGCATTTCATTTCATGAAAATCCCTCAGACTTTCTCCGGAGATGGGCAGTGTTACTTCCTTTACGTTCTCTCGGGTTTACATAAAACTTTTTTTTTCTCCAGTGGTCTTTTATTCTGGAGGAGATGAGACATTTGGATTAGTAACACTTTCTACTAACACAGTAGTAAAGAGCTTCCTGCCAAATTATTTGGCACAGAAAATTGTCCCAAAGTTTCAAATTTCCCAGACTCTCTAGAAAGATCCCTGGATTTGGAATTAGACCTAGGTTCAAATCCTGACTCTCCTACTTACCATTCATGTGACCTAAGGTAAGTCCTTTCACTTTCATTCAATTCAACAAGCATCTGTGGAAGTGATTTCTGGGTACCAGGTACTCCTGAATGTTGTGTGTACAATGGCAAAAATGAAACAATTGGGGCAGCTAGGTGGCCCAGTGGATAGAGTTCCTGCCTTGGAGTCAGGAGGACCTGAGTTCAAATCCAACCTCAGGCACTTGATACTTACTAGCTGTGTGACCCTGGGCAAGTCACTTAACCCCAATTGCCTCACCTAAAAGAAAAAAAAAAAAGAAACAATCCCTGCCCTGGAGAAGCATTCTAAAAAGGGAAAGCCATGTATACACAAATAAGTCAAAATGAAACATGGACAAAGAAGATATAAAGTAGTAGTCCGGTAGTAGAAGGGAACTAGAAAGAGGGTAGTGAATCAGGAAATTGAACTAGGGGTTCCAAGAGGAGGGACGGAGGAGAGCATTCCAAGCATCTGGGGCAGACTGTGCAAAGGCGTGGGAATGAAGATGGGATGCAAAGTATGAGGTATGGTAAATAGGCCCATTTGCCTGGCACATAGATTTGTGTGTGGCTGCAAAGGTTATGGGGGAAGTATGAAACCAGTATAGAATGGGTTAGAGCAATATTGTGAAGGGCTCTCACTACCAGAGAGGATTTTGTATTTTATCTTAACGGCGATAGGGAGCTGCTGAAGTTTCTTGAGTAGAGGAGTGACATCATTAAAAGTAAGCTTTAGTAGGATCACTTTAATGGCTGTATGGAAGATGTAGTGTAGAGGAGAGAATGGGAGGAAAGGAAACTGATTTACCTCTTTGAGTTTCATTTTCCCCACTTGTGAAATAAGGGGAATGGACTAGATCAGCGAGTGGTGTCAAACTCAATTAAAAGCAGATCCCCATGGGCTGCATATTAATTTCTAAAACCACAAATCAACATTATCTATGTCAGAGGTGGGGAACCTGCAGCCTAGGTCCTCCAGTGCAGCCATGGATTCAGTCAAAGGACTGCACTTGAGGACCTAGAGGACCACATGTGACCTCGAGGCTACAGGTTCTTCACCCCTGACTATGTTGTATGATATTTATTTATTTTGTTAAACACTTACCAGTTACATTTTAATCCAGATTGCATAGGCTTCTTGTGTCCTAAATGAGGCAAATTTGATGCCTCAAGACTAGATGATCCATGAGGACTCTTTCAACTTTAAATCTTATGATCTTAGGACTATTTCAATGCCAGTCTGGAAATTTTCCCTTCCCTGCTTCCCTCCTCAACTCAGGTTCAGGAGATTTCTTATAAATTTCTCTGAACTATGAAGAACTAAAGGGTGGTGGATGTGCATAGGTGAACATAGAGCCTAAGCTTTTAGCCCAGGCTCAATGCAAACCTATGTGATCTATGTGACCACTTCCTTTGAGAGGCAATGTGGCATCTAAGTGAGGATTCTAGATGGAGCATCAGGGATTAGGGCTCAAATTCTACCTCATAACCACAGACAAATTCATCCCCTTGAGATTCAGGTGTTTTTTTTTTTAATCTGTAAAATAGGGAGTACTATCTAAAAGTATTTAGCTCAAAGGATTGGTCTGAGGACCAAATGTAAAAATACACCTAAAAGACTTTGTAAATCTCAAAGTGTCAGATAAATGCTAGTTACTTTTTTTTTTTCCAATTTGGAAGTCAACCTGAGCCTAAGACTATGTCTACACAGGCCAAAGTGGGGAATAATGCTACTGAACTAGAGAATTCAAGCCCAAGCCCTAGCTATTGAAGAACAATCTTGAGGCTTCAGTTACTCAGATTGCTTTGCTACATGATCCTGCTTCCCCAGTGAGGGACATCACATTTTGCATTTCTTATCTAGATATAAATACAATGTGAAGTAAGAGCAGCCACAACTACTAAAGTATCCAACCCCAAACATTTCTGGACTGTTTGGATTGTTTTTAAAGTTTGTTAAGTATTATATACCACAGAAGAGAAAGTTCCATCATTTTAGTTTTTTTCCTCTGAGATTGTGAGCTCCAGAAGGTAGGGACTCTGTGTGTATCAAGTCCCTATACAAATGCAGTGTGGCACCACTTGGTGCTTTTAATGAATCGAAGAAAATTCCTAAGCCATGCATGAGTATTAGTTACGTAAGTCAGGGAAATTATCCTTAGAACATGTCCAACAGTCCAGATTTGCAAGTCTGCAGGCACAAAAGGGGGCCTAGTTCTAATCAGCTACCATATATGAAAACATAGAACAAAAAAAAAGATTTTGTAGCTGTGCATGGTGGCTCCTGCCTGCTGCTGAGGAGGATGAGGCTGATGGGGATACACTTAAGTTGGAGAATTCTGAGTTGCACTCGGGTTAACACCATACTGAATCCAGCACCAATGTAACGAGCCCCCAAGGAACAAAGAGCCAAAGAGGAGAGGGGGCCATCAGAGGATGCCTACAAAGATGAACTGGCCAGATCAGATAGCACATAGGTCAAAATTTTCATGCTGATCAGCTGTGGGTTTGGACCCATGAGAGGCCACTGTATTTCCAGTCTGGTTGAGATAGGGACAGTCAGTCTGGAGGGAAAATCCTTTGTGGATTTGTGGTTCTCCATTTAGAAAAGAGCCAGTGTAACAATCATGACAGTGTAACAATCATGACATCTAGAGTTCTAGAATGAAGACCATAAGGTTAGAGTCCCATGGCTCTCTAGTCCACTCCCTGTTATTTTCTAGGTAAAGAAACAGAGGCCTAGAAAGGGAAGTGATCTGCCAAAGGTCACACAGATAATAAGTGTCAGAGTCATGATTTTAATTCAGGTCCCTAGACTTCAAATTCAGCATTATTTTTACTGTATTGTTTAAAAAAAAATGGCTCAAACAAACCAAATTTCCACTTCCTACTTTGGCCAGATGAAGTATCTTTTCCTCTGAAGAGGGTAAATTCTGTATGGAATAGACAAAAATACTGCTGCTGTCCCACTGTCAGTAGGATAGACCCTAAATTGTTTTCTTAGCAGTAGTAATAGGTCTGAAGACATCATTCAAGATCTGTTTCCTACCTCCTTCTGACCCAAAGCATGGACTTGCAGTTAGGAGGTAAAGGCTTTCCAGACTTTGGTGATAGACAAAAATAAAGCTAACTCATTCACCTGGGCATTGAGCCCATGATCTTGGCTTCAGCAACATTATGCCCTAACCAACCAAATCACTCAGCCAGGCTCATACTACAGAAATGTCTGTGGGGTCCCACCTAGGCCTGTTTCTCTCTCATGAGTAACTGTGGGAGTCTCCCAAAAACTCAAGGGAGTATTTGCTCCCTTCTCCAGACAACTTGTAGCAACAGCTGACACTTGCATGGAACATGATTTGATAGCAATATCTGCAAAGTGTCAGGTAGGGGAGGGGATCAATAAACTTAATTTACTTGGAATAATTCATTGCCCAACTGGAGTTTTCAGCCAGGGCAGACAAATTCTACACTAACTCAGCTCAGCCACCCGGATCATGAGGAGCCCAGCATATCTTTTGGATGGGATGTAAAACTGAGTTTCTTGCTGTCATCAATGACTCCTCTCACATTACCATTCTAGAGGAAGGGATATAGTTTGGTGGTCCATTAAAAAAAGTGATGTATTAGATTTACTGATTTTCCCTTGCCACTTTTACCTGAAATGATCTGCTTCTGCTTCCCTTTAAACTTCGGTGTTTTGCTCTCTGGTTATTGCTCTCTGAGAACGGTGTTCCACTCCAGAGGAAGGAAAAAGCATCAATTCAATTGAGTTCAATTATCATTTATTAAGGATTGCTGTTATGTACATGGTACTGTGATGGACTATGGGCGTGCAAAGATAGATTCAGCACAGTCCCTGCTCCTAAGGACTTTACAATCTACGTAAAGGGAGGGGTGGTGAAGACACCTGCACAACTGACTATGATACAAAGAGACATGAGATAAGGGCAAAGGAGAGATGAGGCAAAGGGATATGAGCATTATGAAGGCAGAGAAATCATTTTCATATGGGAGGCACTAGGAAGATGTCAGAGAAGATGGTACTTGAGTAGACTGTGAATCCTCAAGGGCTGGGAGTGGTTTTTTTTTTTTTTTGGCCTTTTTTTGGAAACCCAGAATTTAGCAAAATATTTGGCACTTATTAAATGATTATTGACTGACTCATTGACTGACTGAGAAAGGTCTTGAAGGATAAGAGCGTCTCTAGGAGAGAGAGAGAGATGCCTAGATAAGAAACTTATACTTGAATTAGTAAGTAATATAGTGCTCCTGAAAGGTTTTGAGTAAAGGAGGGATGTGAGGCATTCTGAAAACTATTTGGTAATGCTGTGAAGGCTAGATTAGAGAGGGAGAAAACTGCAGGCAGGAATACCAGGGAGGAAGATGGTAGAAAACCCCAAGTGAGAAGAGTGGATGGCCTGAACTAGGGTCTTGGTGGTGGGAATGGGAAGGAGATGAGAGATGTGAGGGTATCATACAGAATCAATGGGGATTGGCCATTGCTCAGATGTGGAAAACTGAGGAAGAAAAGAGTCAGGGATGACTCTGAAATAATAAGCTTGAGTGATTGGATAATGGTGGCTTCAATAGTATTACTCCTCCTCCTCCTCCCACAACCACCACCACCACCACCACCACCACCACCACTACCACCATCACTAATATCACCACTTAACCATCATCACCTCATTACCACTACCACCATGAATACCATCACCACTACAGTCATCAACTGCTGCTGCTGCTGCTGCTACTACTACTACTACTACTACCACCACCACTACCACCACCACCACTAATACTACCACTTAGCCATCACCACCTCACTACCACCACCACCACAATCACCACCTCTACTACCACCATCACCACCACCACTACTGCTACTGGTACTAGTTAGCTAGCTAGCATTTATATAGTGCTTTAAGGTTTTAAAAGAGCAGTACACATTT
>NW_020954591.1:32726785-32818449 GCF_900497805.2 Vombatus ursinus | reverse complement strand
ACAAATGAGGAAATAGTTTGTGTACAGCTAGTAAGTATCTGAGGTGGGATATGAATTCAAGTCTTCTTGACTCCAGATCTAATCCTTTTACCTACTGCTATATGGATAAGGGGAGGGCCAGGATTTTTTTTTTTTTTTTTGGAGGAAGATGATGTTAAGTTCTTGATATCTTGAGTGTGTAATGTTAGTAGGACACTCAGATCATACAGATAGTTGGAAATAGGAAAGTGGAGCTCAGGAGAGATGTTGGGGTGGGGCGGGGTTGATGGATAAACAACAGAGATAGAGATTTGGGAGTCTTCTCCATGGAGATGCAAAAAAGGGTAGCAGTGGATGAGATCACCAAGGGAGACAGTACAGAGGGAGAGAAGAGGTATGAGTCAAGAACTCCGGGAGAGATGCCCACATTTAAGGGTGTTGGAGATGGATGAGGGTTATTCTGTTTGGGATGGTTCTTCTTTCCTCAAGTACAGATTATTAGGACATGAGGTTAGAGCATAGCAGGAAGCATTTCTTTTAGAAACAAAGAAGAATGCCTTATTGTAATGATAGAAAGACACTGGAATGGGTTACCAAGAGAGCTTGTAAAGTATCTTTCAGATAAATACTGCACAGGTACGTGAACTAAATGACCTCTTAAGGTCCTTTGCATCCCAGTGATTCTCTGTCATGTGTGAAATGGTTTGCAGTAGGACATGCTATATAAGAGCAGCCATGTGAGAAGTCAGCAAGAGAGAATCAATCCAGGGGCCCCCTCCCTTCTTTGTTCCGTGCAGTCTTCTCTGGCATAGAGTTAAATGCTGGCTCAGCGACTTTTACATTAGGGTGTGGGACAAGAAGTGAAGAGGAACCTGCAAACCCAGGTGAAACAGCTAAGGGAGTTTGGAGAGACAATGTAATTATAAGGCAATTTCATTGTTAACTAATTATGAGAATGCCACTTTTCCCTTTAACTACCTGAAATTCAGTGATCGCCCAGAGATTGGCTCCCTACTGCTTCTTTATGCTTCCACTAAAGGAAAAGGTAAAACAGTGTGACTATGAGCCATTAGCCAGGTGGGGCACCAAGATGTTGCTTGAGGTCACTGAATCTCAGAACCGTGAGGAACCAAAAATCCCCTCAGTGTTATCAGCAACAAGTTGTTGCTCAGCCTCTTCCTGAAAACATCCAGGGATGGGAAGCCCCCTGCCTCCAGGGGCAGCCTGGTCAAGACATAACCCGTGATGTCATCGGTCCTTTTCAAAAACAAAGGACAAACAACATCAATGATTCCATTGCTAAACAATGCTAATTGTTTGGAAGTCTTCCCATACATCCAACTGAAATCTGCTTTTCTAGAAATGACAGAAATCTTAATTCTATGGATTTATGAAATCCTTGTATCTTTCTGAGCCTTAGCTAACCCATTTGTAAAAATTAGGGAGTAGATTAAAAAAAGGTAGGGGGGAATGTCTGTCTCCCTTGCCTTTCAGTGTGGTAGTAATGGCAAAAATGGAAACCTCCATAAAGCATTTCTGTTGTTACTGGTTTTTTTTTACTTTTATTTATTTTTGATACTGGTGAAAATGGGAGAAAATTAGTTAATCAATTCACATTGATGTAGTACATTTGACATATTAAAGCATTGTGCAATAGCTATAGGGGGTACAGAGTTATCAGAGAGTATCTGTCTTGAAGCAACTTAGAATTTTATCTGGGGAGAAAAGCATATATGCATAAGTAGATAACTGACAGCACAGCAACGTCAGCTAAGTGCTCTACGAGCGGTGTAGAAAGACATAGAATGGTTAAGGTATTTGGAAGAGAAAGGGTTCGCTGTATATGTGGGGGGGCCTGGAAGAAATGGGAATTGAACTTGGCTGTATGCAACGGGTGGTGGTGGTGGTTGTTGTTCAGTTGTTTCAGTTGTGTCTGCCTCTGTGACCCAATTTGGAATTTTCTTGGCAATGATACTGGAGTGGTTTCCCATTTCCTTCTCCAGCTCACTTTACAGAAGAGGAAGCTGAGGCAAACAGGGTTGAGTGACTTGCCCAGCTAGTAAGTGGCGAGGCCAGATTTGACCTCAGGAAGTTGAGTGTTCCTGGCTCTAGGCCCAGTGTTCTACCCATTGTGCCACCTAAGATAATCTTTGACTTTAAATTTTCTTTTGTCCATTCCATTTTTCCTTTACCCAAGTACTGCTGAGATACCTCTTTCTAGTGTAGAGGTGACCCTAGCAGCATGCTCAAGGAGTACAAGTTCTAGTAGGTCTCGTCAATCCAGAAATCTTTAAATGTCAGCCCAGGGATGGACAGAACCTTGATTGGGTGAGGACCAGCTCAAGTTCAGAGAGGTTGATTACTATGGAAGCTGAACTTAGGGTTATGAACTTTTCAGTCAGAGTGACATAAGTAGGTTCCAAATTATGATGGGGACTGTGATCCATACTGTCAGAGGGGATGTTCACCTTGATTAAATTATTGAGTCTTGAAGTATGAGTTCATTTTAATTTGACCGAGGCAAATCTTGTAATAATAACTGACATATATTTAGCACCTTATGTATGTCACCTCATCCTGGAGACTCTGAGGGGGTCAGTGACCTGTTGCTGGTGGTTTGCTAGTAAATGTCCGAGGCAGGATTCAAACCCAGGTCTTCCTGAATTAGAGTTAAGTACTCTATGACTCCGTGCTACCTGGTATATAATGCACAGGACAAAGATGATAGCATATATATTTTGTGCAAAAACCCTCCAGATCATTCTTAGACATTGTTCTAGGATGGTGTGGTTCTCCCACACGGACCATAAAATGGAGAGAAGTCAAAGATCAGGCCTAAGGATCACTGTCAGTGATTGCTTTATTTTTCCCCCTTTTTCTAATGGAGTAGGACAGAAATCAGAGCACTCTCCTGTGGTTGTCCTCTCTCCTTCCTGGGGACACCTCAGATTCTATTTTATCTGCCTAACCCTGGGCTCCTTAGTTAAACACAAGGCTGGTCAGGAAGGTGGATGCTGTACTAAATGATGAAGAGTAGGGAAAGGAGGGCCAAGAATGGTGGTATTGTGACAAGCAGGAACATGAATCAGAGATGCCCTTTGATCTTCCAAGAATGAAAATATGACCAAAAAGTTGGTAGAAGCAGCGTGCTAAGGTAGAAAGAAAGAGTGCCGGATTCATGGGGCTAGGGTTCAAGTCCCAGCTCTTAGTACATGTGTGATTTCAGAGCAAGTCACTCAATCTCTCTGGGCTTCACTCCTTCATGTGTAAAACAGAGGGGTCAGACTAGATGACCTTAAAGGTCCCTTCTACTTCTAAATCTGTGATACACTGTAGCCTTTCAACTCAGCTTTTGCAATGAATTCTAGTAGTCTAGCAAAGGATCATGGGAGAACAGGGGACAATGAGCTGAAGAGGACCTTAAAGGTCATTAACATAACTGATCATTTTGCAGATGGAGAAGTAGAGGAGCAGAGAATTTACATAACTTGTAAAAAGTCAGAGCCAGAGCTTGGATTTGAACCTGAATCTCATGACCCCAAATTCAGCCTTCTTTCTATTGCATTTTGCACTTGCAGAGAAGGCTCTGAAAGGCTTTATGTAACCAAAGTCCCAATTAGACTTATGTCTTTGACACTTCCACTCCCTCTATCCCCCCAATAAGCAATAAGACCTGACAGGAAGAACAATTGTGGGTGACAGAGGCATAGAGTAAATCACTAAGCGAGCTGCCTGTCTAAGTGCTATTGTGAGAATGAACAAAATGTATAAAAGAAGGAAAGTGATTAGTCCTTGGTGAAGACATAGACACCATCACTCAAGGATCCCTTGCAAACTCCCCTGGGAAGAACACTTGCAAAAACTAGTTCATAACTCTGCACAGCCCTTCTCCTTCTGAGGTGTGTAGATGTGGGGCATGGGGGTTCACAGTGAGGGGCTTTGGGAACACAAGGAAGATTTACACTGGGCATGGCTGCAGAATAAGGAAGGTTAGGCAGAGGGGACTGGGCATAGCTGTGAGCCTCACAGTCAAACCATAGAGGAGATGGGATTTTTCATTCATTCATTCATTTGTTCATTCATTCATTCATTCATTCATTCATTCATAGGCACCTTGCCTGGTTTAGTTCCTAGCTGCTTATAATAATCCCTTATTGGGAGAATGCTGCTGTTGTTGTTATTTATCCTTCTTTTTTTTTAGTGAGGCTAATGGGGTTAAGTGACTTGCCACACAGCTAGTAAGTTTCAGGTGTCTGAGGTCAAATTTGAACTCAGGTCTTCCTGACTCCAAGGCCGGAGCTCTATCTATTGCACCACCTAGATGTTCCCTTTGTCCTTCATTCTTTTTATTTTTTTTTTTTTGGCTAGGCAATGGGGTTAAGTGACTTGACCAGGGTCACACAGCTAGTAAATGTTATGTTTCTGAGGCTGGATTTGAACTCAGGTCCACCTGAATCCAGGGCCAGTGCTCCACCTACTGTGCCACCTAGCTTTCCCCTTTTGTCCTTCATTCTTAAAGAAGACCAATGACATCACAAGGGTGGTGCCTTGACTTAATGCACAAATTGAATTGAAGTGAGGCAGAGTTGCACAAAGTTGTCAGCCTCACTCTCTTCTCCAGAGTCATCTAAATCCAGAGGCAAGACAAAAGTCAAGACAGCTGGCAATGACCTGGGATGCAGTGGATAACCTTGGCCTTGCTAAATTCCAGGTGGTTGAAGGGGCCTGTAAGAATAACAGCAATAAGGATAATGCCTTAGACTCATGTTGCACTTTCACTCTGAATAACTCAAAGCATTTTCATGTGAGTCATTACTTTCACAATTCCAACATCCCTTCCCTGTGTGGTAAGGAAGGGGAGGCTTCTTTGTCCCCATTTTACAGAGGGAGAAATTGAGAACCAAAGAAGCAACAACTAAAATCCCAGTGAAATGCAGGGACAGAGACAAAATTAGAATTTGGTTCTACTGCCTCCTAGCTCAGGACCATGCTTGACTTATTTTAGGTCACATCACCCAATATGATCCCAGAGATGTATAATTGAACTAAAAATTCAATTTAATTCAATTCAACGAGCATTTATTGAGTGTCTATTGTGTGCCCAGACAGAAACCATAACAGGTAATAAGTGCATAGGTAAGAATATAGAAAATTTATACACAGTAAATACAAAGTAATGGAGGGAAGCATCACTAGCCAGAAGAATCAATTCACAGGAACCCAGGCTTCACGAGGAGCTGGCAGATGAGCGGTGCTTCGGAGGAAGCTCGGGATTTTATGAGGTGAAGAAAAGGAGGAGAAGGAGGATTTCAAATAAGGGGCATGACCTTTGCAAAGCTAAGGATCCAGACTGCAATGCTGTGTATGGTACAAACATATAGTTCAGTGTGCCTGGAGCAGAGAATGGGTCATCTATCTTGAAAACCAGGATGTGATCATTTAAATGGCAGCTAGGGGAATTGGCATGTCATCTTAGAGACAATAGGGATGCACAGGAGTTTCTTCATTAGTTTTAAATGTCCTCACTGGCTCTGATAAATGCCCTTCCACTGCTCACACCACTGTTTTTCACTCTGATGTCAGAATGAGATATGCCAAGATAAGGTACAAATATCTGACTATATAATGACACAAAGTTGGAAGGCCCTATGTTCAGTGACATTGTGAGACATCCCTGGTCAAGTATAGAGGTTTTTATACCCATATGAGACTAGACGGCTGCATCCATAGTCAGCTATCCTTAACAATTAGTTTTCCTCTTCCTTGAAGTTTTCAGATCTATGTCCTTCATTTCTCCCCATTTTGTCTTTAAACACATCGATATTTTTTACTTGAAATGACAGTGTATTCTGTTTTGGACCAATCTAAGACACAATTCCTGTTACTGATTCTTCTGACAAACAATGGGCCATAACTGGCATATTTTAATCCCAAAATGGCATCTGAAAGCGGTTTTGCAATGTCGCCAAGCCAGCACTTTTAGAAGCATCTGACTGTATTAATTTCGGTCTCTTTCCTGAGGTTTGCAGGAAACTAAAATGTAAAAAAAAAATTAAAGCAAGTTGAAAAATAGGGAGGAGGGGAAAGACTGACAGGAAAGCAGGCTTCCTTGGGATAACTCGTACTGACTGCTGCTGACTGTGGTCTCATCCTCCTTTCCACATATCAACACTTATGAAGGAAAACAGCACCCTTTCCCTTTTAAAGTTCAGCCATTAGTCAGTTTTCTCTACACATTGGAGATACGTGACTGTATGCTATTAAACACGCTTGAGACAATGCACTGGGGCTTTTCAGTTAGGTTGTAAACATTTTTAGCCAGCTTTTGTTTCTGGGTGATTGTAGCCTTTTTTGTCCAATTCAGGGCCTAAGGGAGAAAACAAAACCAGTTTCACCAACTTCCAACACTGATTTATGACACTTGACTTTCAGATGTTCCTCTGTACTGAAGATGACGAGCCCTGGAATTTGAAGACTTATCTTCAGCATCTCTGACGACAAACCTGCTCTGTTTATTTATGATGAGAATTTGAAGCAACCTCCACTTGAGCATTATATCTCCCTTTAAACAGGATCTTTATTTGTCTGATTCCTTCCCCCTTCTCTGCCCACGACCAAAGCCTCAAATTTCCTTAGCTACAAGATTTTTTTTTTTTAATTCTTGCAAAAGCATTGGTTTCCCTTGCCTAATTTTTGCAACCTGCATTTTACAGCTTCTCACCAGTAGGTGGACACAATCATGTTCGATTTATACAGCATTTCTAGCATGTTGACTCATGCCCTGCTCAGTCCTAGAGATCTCCAGGAAGGATAGAACAGTCATCTGTGGTTTATCAAAAGAGTGTGGGGGTGGGAGGTGGAGAGGGACAGGTGCTAAGATTTTAGAAGAAAAAATAGCAGAAGGGTGGAGGTGAGCATAAATTTCAAGCATCTAATATCATTCTGTCTCTTATCACCCAGCTGGTTTTGATTGTTGGCAAGGGAAAATGACAGAAGTCGGGAACATGGGACAATGATGATGAGTATGAGACTGAGGATGATTGTGTTTTTTAAGTAAAGGGCAAGGGCTCAGGAAGAAGAATAGAAAATGTAATGGGTCATCAATTGTTAAACTTTTTCAGGAAATGTGATGTTAATGAGGGGAACTTCTGGTGTAGGGGTGTGAGGACTCTATTGGTATAGATCAGGAACTTGACTATAACTAGGAGTGTGCTAGTAAATGTTTAATAACCAGCTATGGAAAAAATGTACATGAGACACATTTTAAAGTATCGTCTGCATTATTAACATTTCCCCCATCACTTTCTTAATTCTAGATAATCAAAGAAACAATGAATTAAGCACTGATTTGTAACATTTGCCAATCTTTGAGGTATAAATGTTCACACTGAAAATTTAACAATTAGTTCTCATGAGCCAATTTGAGCTGGCTCCAACATACCCCTGAATGTAATTTTGTTTTAGACCTTTGTCCAGGCCATTGAGAGAGTTAGTGACTCGCCCACGGTCACACAGCTATGTGTCAGAGGCAGGACATGAGCCCAGTCTTCTTTATCTAAGACAGGTCTTGGAGCCACGGCACTGCATTATCTCTTGTACAAAAGAGGGGTTTCATCATTCAGAAGTGCTTTGGGGATAACCATGTAGGCATTTGCTAAATTATAAATATAGTAATTATACATGTGGATGAGGCTTCAGAGCATGGAGGAATAGCAGATGAGGTTCCTGATGATTTAGCTGGTGATTTTTAGGCACAAGGGCATTGTCTCCATTCAAGGGTTCTAAACTTTTCACGGAAAATTCAGCTTTATATGTCCTTATGTCAGCCTAGTCATCCAGAAGTCAGAGTTTTCATGCATTTCTTTGAAACTGTTCTTCTAAATTAAAACCATCTATAATCATATGAAAAAATGCTCTAAATCACTACTGATTAGAGAAATGCAAATCAAAACAACTCTGAGGTACCACATCACACCTATCAGAATGGCCAACATGACAAAACAGGAAAATGATAAATGTTGGAGAAGATGTGGGAAAATTGGAACACTAATGCATTGTTGGTGGAGTTGTGAAATGATCCAACCATTTTGGAGAGCAATTTGGAACTATGTCCAAAGAGCTATAAAAATGTGCATACCCTTTGACCCAGCAATAGCACTTCTAGGGCTATATCCCAAAGAGATCACACAAATGGGAAAAGGACCCACATGTACAAAAATATTCATAGCAGCTCTTTTTGTGGTGGCAAAGAATTAGAAATTGACAGGATGCCCATCAATTGGGGAATGGCTGAGCAAGTTGTGGTATATGATTGTGATGGAATACTATTGTGCTATAAGAAACGATGAACAGGCTGACTTCAGAAAAACCTGGAAAGACTTGTATGGTCTGATGCTGAGTGAAGTGAGCAGAACCAAGAGAACGTTGTACAAAATAACAGCCACATTGTGTGATGACTAATATTGATAAACTTAACCCTTCCTGGAAATACAAGGATCTAAGACATCTCCAGAGGCCTTGTGATAGAAAATGCTATCTACAACCAAAGAAAGAACTATGGAAGTTGAGTTGCTATTTTTTTTCTTCTGTTGAGTTTTGTTTTCTCTTTCTGATGGTTCATCCTGTTGGTTTTAATTTTTACTTACAACATCACTAATGTAAAAATATATTTAATATGAATATAAATGTATAGCCCATATCAGATTGTGTGCTGTCTTGGGGAGGGTGGTGGGGAAGAAGGGGGAGAAAAATTTTAAACTCAAAAGCATATGGAATTGATTATTGATAAATCAAAGCAAATTAATAAAAAAAGAAAAAAAAGAAAGCATTGAGCAAGGGGGAGAGAGAAATAATAATAACTTACATATAGTACTTTCTGGTTTACAAAGCACCTTCCACGGGTTATCTCATTTGAATCTAATAACAATGCTTTAGGTACATAGTAAGATCCTGCCTGTAGATATTATTACTCCTTTTCACCAATGAGGAAACTGAAACCCAGAAAGTTCACCTTACTTGCTCATGGCTAGTAAACATCAGAGATGACCCAGGCCTTTCTTACTTGAAGTCTGGCACTCAATCATTATTCCAGACTACCTTTCCAAGGCAGGGAGACGGATGGAGAAGAATAGGTCTTGCCATTTCTAATAGGCGCATAATTGTTGTACCTTCCCTGGCGATAGTAATACAAGGTTTTAGGCGTATTTAGAGTCTCAGCAAGGTTGACAGCTAGGCAGTGTGTGTGTGTGTGTGTGTGTGTGTGTGTGTGTGTGTGTGTGTTGGCAAAGTGGGGAGGGGAGCTTAGTCCAGATGTTTAGCAGTCTCCATCTGCCCAAATGGTGGAGCCATCCATCTTCTTTTTAAACTTAATTTTATAAATGTTAATTTTCATCCCCCTTTCCCAATTAACAACAACATAACTGTCATAGCAAATATGCATAATCAAGCAAAGTAAATTCCACATTGGCCATGCCCAAAAATATACATCTCATTCTTCATCTTGAGCCTATCACCTCTTTCTCAGAAGGTTGTGAGCATGCTTCATCTTTGGTCCTCCGGGAATCATGGTTTGTCAGGCTGTTGATAAGAGTTCTCAATTATTTCACAGTTTTTTTTTAAATGATGTTACTGTATAATTGTTCTCCTGGTTCATTATGCATCAGTTCATTCAAGTCTTCCAGGGTTTTTCTGAACCTGCCCACTTTGTCATTTCTTATCGTGAAATAATATTTCATTAATTCATATACTATAATTGGTTTAGCCATTGTCCAAGAGATGACAGTTATTTACCAAGACAAAAAATGCTGCTAAGATCTTTTCATACATATGGGTCTTCTTCTTCTTTCTTTGAACTCTTCGGAGTATCATTAAGTCAAAGGGTATGTACAATTTAGTGACTTTTGGACCATAGTTCTTAATTGCTTTCCAGAGTGACTGGACCATTTCATGCTCCACCAACAATGCATTAATGACCTTGCTTTCCTGCTGCCCTTCCAACAACCATCATTTTCCAAATCTCAGAGTTGCTTTACTGTCCATTTCTCTAATTATTAGTGATTTAGAACATTTTTCAGTTTGTAACATTGTCAGTTCATATGCCTGTCCATATCCTTTGACCTTCTACTTATTAGAGAATGGCCATCCATTTGTAGTGACCACTTTCTATGACTATTCCCTGTTTTGGACTCAAACGAAGGCAACATTTTTAAAGTAACAAATAATCTCCTTTTCTCTTCTCACTTCAGTTTTGCTGTGCTTAGAGAGTGTTCATGTACAGAGCATGGAGAAGTAGCATTTAAGGCACAAGGGTGGTTGTGAGAGACCCTTTCAGTTATACATCTTGAAAATTCCTAAGGAATTTCACAGCTCTCTCTGTTACCTGAAAACAAAAAGAAAGATGTGGAAGAGAATGATTTGATGTTCTCCCTGTACCCAGCCTCTGAAATTTACAAGAGTTTTTCTTATAGAGGTGATTCCTTTAGGATTTCCCCTGTAATTTTTCATTATAAAATAATAGATGACCTCTATTTTTAACTTGAAAAGACCAAAAAGTCCAGCTAACCTAGCCTTCGAATTTTACATATGAGAAAACTGATACCAAAACAGATAATGACTTTTCCAAAGTCACACAAATAAATGAAAGAGTGAAGATTTGAACCTAGGTCCTCTGACATAATGCCTCCTCTTTCAGAGCATGCCATAATTCTACCAACTCTTTCCAAATTTCCACGTACCGTTGACTCTCAGTTCTGCTACGATTTCTAAATTTCCATTTACTGCATTGCCATAGGTGATCAGAAATTTCATGGCCCTCATAGGCATGAACCAGGACCAGGCACATCTTTGTGCAGTTGCCATGCCAGGAAGAGTCCTAATCTCTGGTCTCTCATGGTAAGGGAGGTAAAGCCAGCTGTCAGCTCCTTTATCATGTGCCTAGGGAGCACAAGCTGCCTATAGTCTGGGGACTTTGTTTATTCACTCAGGTCAGCATGATGGGTAATTGCTGGCAATCAGGTTTTGTCCCTGGTGACTGGCAGCCACTGAAATCTCTTCCTGGCTGTTATAGCAGTGAAGTCTTTGAATAAAGTAAGTTAGATGTCACTTCCAGGAAAACCCAATGCTGTCTCATCTTGGGTCAAAAACTCCAGTGAAAGTATAGGGATGCTGGACCCATCTGGGCCAGTTAGGGAGGGAAAAGACTAAATAGGCTTCAATCCTTGTTTAGGGCTGTAGAAGCATAGCTGTTAGAACTAGGAGAGAACCTAGAGCAATGTTAGCGCTAGGAACAAACTTAGAGATCATCTAGTCCAGAGGTGCCGGTACACAGTCCATAATAGTCCTCAGTTCCATTGGAACCAGATTAAAATGTAATTGTATTTAGCAAAATTGTAAATGTATTCAGCAAAATAAATAAAAATGTAATCAAACATATACAGTGTTAATGTGTAGTTTTCTAAGTCAATGCATACCCTACAGAGATTCTTATGAACTATTTAGTGGCCCTCGTTTACATTTGAGTTTGACATCACAGATTTAGCTCAAACAGCTCATTTGAGAATGGGGAAACTGAGGCACATGGAATAACTTGCTTAAGGGACTTTTCTGGAGATTATCTTAGACTGAATGTAATTACTGGTGAAGTAAGAAATGGCTATACTTGAACTATGTGAACTTATTAGAGCTTCTCTCAGTGAAGCATTTTCTCTATAATGTTGAGTTTGAGAATACAAAAATGATCATAGGATCATAAATCGCGAGCTAGAAGGGACCTTGTTGTCTGCCCAGTGCAACCCCTTCATTATGTAGCTGATGAAACTGAGACCCAGAAAAGTGAGGTGATCTGCTTGAAACCATATAAGTAGTGTGCTTCAGAGGCAAGGGTTCTTCATTGTTACTCTGTGGCACATTGCTTCTCTTTTTTTTAAATATTCATTTTTTTTTTGCAAGGCAATGGGGTGAAGTGACCTGTCCAGGGTCACACAGCTAGTAAATGTCAAGTGTCTGAGGCCAGATTTGAACTCAAGTCTTCCTGAATCCAGGGCCGGGGCTCCATCCACTATGCCATTTAGCTAACCCTCACGTTGCCTCTCAAAGACCATCTAGGTCAGAGGCTCTTAACATTTTTGGTGTTTTGGACCTCTTTGTCAGGCTGGAGAAGCCTATGGGCATCTTAGAATAGTGTTCTTAAATGAATAAAATAAAATACATGTGATTACAAAGGAAATCAAGTACATTGAAATAGTTACTGAGATATTAAAAAATTAACTTCACAGATCCTATGTTAAGAACCACTGATCTGGTCTACTTATCACCTGAAGACTAGATGCTGTCTGTAACACTTATGAAGACTGGTCATCTAGTCTTTTCTGGATGGATGGTGGAAAGCCTAGGGTTCAGGGATGTGGAAAACCAATAACATCTTCAATGCTTTTAATACCTACTTGGAAACACTCACAGCACCACCATGCCAGAACTGAAGAAAGACAGCAAGATGCCATCCGAATCAAGGCCTTGAAGCAAGTCAGGGGTTAGATCAGGATGTGAAATCCTAACTTTAAGCCCTTTCGACTCCAACCAAAGTGTGCTCCACAGACAATTTCAAGGAGGTGGAGGTTTTTAACTTCCTGCCCTGTGAAAGGAGCTGGAATTGTTCTACTTGGCTATGCTTTGCTTCTTCCCAGATTATAACTTAGTGCCTGATGATTTGGCCCAAACACTCAGCTAACATCTTGCAAAAATTTACTTTTTTTTCCTTTAGCAATTAACATTAGACTCAGGCAATTATTTTCTTGGGTCTCCAAGAAAGCTCGACATTGCTAAAAGTATTTTGTTTGTTTTGCCAGGATAAAAAGAGTAAAAAAATTAATTAGTGTTTCATGAGTCACACAGCTGACACACACCTTCTACTTTTAAAAACAAACAACCAGGACACCTTAGTCGTTAAACAACACCACTCCCCCACCTTTCCATCCTGTTCTAACTCTCTTCCAAACTTCTGAAAACCTTGATACAGTTGGATACTTATGCACAGAGTTCTAGTTGTAACTAACTTTCTAATGACTATCTCTTCCTGTTTCCCCCCTTTTTCCTATTTGACTAGCTCACCCACCCATAGCGTTCATATTTTTTTGTTGTCATCATGGATATTGCCTTGGCTGGTGGCATCTCAAATTCAATTCAATAATCACTTATTAAGTACCAACTATATGAAAGGCACTGTGCAAATTGCTAGGAATAGAAGAACAAAAATGTAATCATCCTTTCCTTTAAGGAGCTAACATTCTGCTGGAATGTATTTTCCCAACCAATATTTCCATCACAAGCATGTAATTAATATGATCTCAGAATAAATCAACCAAAAGTAAATTAGGTATAAATAAGTCCTTAATGAATCTGAAAAGATTATATGGGCTTTGGGTCATTGTGCAAAAACATAATGCCACACAGGAAATACAAGGCAACTACTTGGCACAGTGAATAGAAAACTAGGACTGGAGTCAGAAAGAACTGAGTTCAAATTCAGTTTCAGACACGAGTTTTATAATCTTAAGTTTACCTCTGTTTGCCTCAGTTTCCTCAACTGTACAATGGGAATGATAATGACCTATCTCTCAGGGTTATTATGTGGATCAAATGCGATAATATTTATAAAGCCCTTAGCACAGTGCCTGGAACACAGTAGGTACCATGTGAATGTTTGTTAGTATTATTATTGCTTATGATTGATTGAAGAGAATTAGTCATGCCTTGTGAGGCTATGGATAAAACAACAGGCTAGTCCAGGGGTCCAACTATTCTAGTGGTCAGTTAATTGAAGCAGTTGAATCTAGCCATAGAAGACCCCTAAGAAGGACTTGTTCTTGGGGTAAGAAGAAGAGAATTTGTGGAAGATCTGTAGTTCCCATCAGCATTTTGGCCAGGGTAGCCTGACAGTACCATCTCCATCAAGAGATGAGAGATTTAAACTGAGGACAAGTAAGAAATAGAGGAAAGGCAACTTAAGAACTCCCCAAGTTCTCTGGAAGGACTCTTGAAGCCCAGTAGCGGGCTACAACTAAGGGGAGCTTTGAGAGGATTCCACAAAGGTCCTACCATGTTAACCCCTACTTAATAAACTCCAGTGGCTTCCTATTACCTCTAGGACCCAATATAAAATCCTCTGTTTTGTGTTCAAAGTAACCTCTCCCCACTCCCAACACCTTTCTAATTTTGATACACCTTACCTACCCCTTCCTCCCACATATTCTTTAACCTAGTGACACCAGCCTGCTGGCTGTTTCATGAACAAGATACTCCATCTCTTGGCTCTGGGCATTTTCTCTGGCTGTCCCCCTGTGCCTGGGCTATTTTCCCTCCTCATCTCCACCTCTTGGTTTTCCAGACTTCAAGTCCCAACTAAAATCCCACCATTTACAGGAAGTCTTTCTCCACTCCTCTTAATTCTAGTGCCTACCCTCTGTTAACCATTTCCTATTTATCCTATATGTAGTTTGTTTGTATACATGTGTTTGTGTGTTGTCTCCTCCATTAGATTCTGAGCTCCTTGAGGGCAGGGACTGTGTTTTGCCTTTTTTTGTATCCTCAGCACTTAGCACAGTGCTTGGCACATGGTAAGCAATTAGTACATCAATGTCTATTGACTGACAAAGGGAGAAAAGGACTTCCAGTAGCCATTATCTGTGAATTTATCCTCCGGCTACTTGTGTTTTCTGAGTTAGAGCCCACTTTTCCCAAGGATCTTGTTTCAGCAAGGGGAGAGTGTGCCTTGAGTTTGGGAAAGATATTCCCATAACAGCTGTCCTTGCTGTACCTGCTTAGTAAATACCCCTTTCTCAAAGCTAATTAAGTCAAGCTGATAATCAATGTGGAGCAAAATGGTGGTGTCTCGTGAGCAGCAGACTAGAAAACCCTTCCAAACCCTCAGGCTCACCTTTGGAAGTCCAAGAAGTGAGAGTAGCAGCTGCCCTCTGGGACCCAGGAATTAGAGATGAAGACTCAGAACTGGAACTTCAAGCATAACATAGGCGGAAGGTTGTCCATTTTGTGTTCCTCTCCAGAGACAGTGACCCACAGAATTATCTGTTCAATGTCAAGGAAATAGAATTCAGGGAAGAACCTTAACTGGCTATCTTTCTGATAACTCCAGTGTCTCTGGGTAAGCCTGTATCTTCTTCTCAATCCTGTATAGTAACTGGAACACTGAGAGCTAGCTTGTATTTTTATAAGTATTTAGCATTTCTACATTCACAGTGATTTAGGTGTTGAAATAGACTCCATGTATATAAAATGATGAATAATGGAAAGTGTTCTTCTTGGAGGAAGGGTCTGTTCTTGCCTTTGCATCCCTAGTGCCTGGCACAGAGTAGTATAGAAGAGAGAGCACTGGGCATGCAGTCAGAATTCAGGTTCAGATCCTGCCTCTGATTCTCACCACCTGTGTGAGTTACTTAACTTTTCTGGGCATCAACTTCCTTTTCCATAAAATGAGGAGGTGGGATTAGAGGGCCTCTGAGGTCTGCTGTAGTTCCAGAGCAGCTTTGGCAGACAGGTGAAGCCTACTGAGTCCTTCTCAGGTAAACAGCCCAAATCCAGAAGAAGAAATTGAACAAGCTATAAATGGACTTCCAAAGACAAAAACTCCAAGATCAGATGGATAAACAAGTAAATTCTAGCAAACATTAAAAAAAATTAATTTCATTACTATGTAAATTGTTGCAAAAATAGCAAAAGAAAGGATCCTACCAAATTCCTTCTATGCCACAGATATGGCCTTGATGCATATAGCAGGAAGAATAAAAACAGAAAAAGAAAACTATAGACTAATGAACAGAGAGGCAAAAATCTTAAAGAAAATTATTGAAGAAGATAGAACAACATGCCATAAAGATTAAATACTATAGCCAAGTTGTATTTAGATCAAGTATGTAGGACTGGTTTAATATTAGAAAAACTGTAAACTTAATGATATTAATAACAAAATCAACAAAAATCATATGATTATCAATAGACGTAGACAAAGGTTTTGACAAAATACAGAACATATTTCTATTAAAAATGTTAGAAAACATAGAAATAAACAGACTTTCCTTTAAAATGACAAATATTATATATTTAAAACCAATAATTACTATTATTTGTAATAGAGACAAACTAGAATCCTTTCCAATAAATTCAGAGGTGAAACAAATGTTCATTGTTACTCTATTTGACATAGTACTGAAAATGTTGGCTATAGTAATAAGACAAGAAAAAGAAATCAGGGTGGTGGTGGGGAATGAGCATAGGTTAAGAGGATAACAAAGCGATCACTTTTTGTAGATAAGATGGTGTACCTAAAGAACTCAAAAAAGTCAACTAAAATTTAATTAAAACAATAACTTTAGCAAACTTTCAGGATATAAAATAAATCCACAAAACCATCAGCATTGCTACATAATACCAATAAAACTCAGTAAGAAAAGATAGAGAAATTCCATTTGAAATTACTATAATATACTTGGGTTTCTACCTTCCAAGATACATATAAAAACTATACAAATATAACTACAAATAACTGTTTACAGAAATAAAGACAATTAAATAATTTGAAAAATATTAATTGTTCATGGGTGGAATAATCCAGTAACACAAAAATGACAATTCTGTCTATATTAATTTACTTATTAAATGCCATATCAATCAGACTACCAGATGATTACTTTATTGACTAATTGATAAAGGAAGAAAAAAACTTCCACTAACCAAGATCTATAAATTTACTCTTTTGTCACTTATGTTCTCTAAATCTGAGTCCGTGTTTTCCAGGGACCTTGTTTATATTAAGGGAGAGTATGCCTTTTTTCTAGTTCCACAAAAAAATTACAAAATTCATGTGAAGGGAAAAAAAGGTCAAAAATCTCAAGAGAAATAATAAAAAGAAATGGGAATGAAGTGGGCCTAGCTGTGCCAGATCTCAGACTATAGTACAAAGCAATAATTATTAAAAACAATGTGGCACAGGTCAAAAAATAGATTGATTGATCAGTAGAACAGATTGGACACACAGCATACAGAAATAATTGTATCTAATGTCCTCATGTTTGATAAACACAAAGACCCCAGTTACTGGCATTTATTGTTCAGTTGTTTTTCAGTCATATTTGACTGTTTGTGACCCCATTTGGGGTTTTCTTGGCAAAGGTACTGGAGTGGTTTGCCATTTCCTTCTCCAGCTCATTTTACAGATGAGGAAACTGAGGCAAACAGGCTTAAGTAACGTGCCCAGGATCACAGAACTAGTAAGTGTCTGAGGCAAGACTTGGACTCAGGTCCTCCTGACTCCAGTCTTGGCACTCTATCTACTGCGCTATCTAGCTGCTCCAGTTACTAGCATGAGGACTTAATATTTGACAAAAAACTACTGGGAAAATTGGATAATAGTATGGTAGAAATTAGATCTAGACCAATGCCTTATACCTCATACAAAGATAAGCTCCAAATGGGTATGTGACCTAGATATAAAAGGTCATATCATAAAAAAGTTAGAGAAACTTGGAAAAAATTACCTATCAGCTCTCTGGATAGAAGAAAAGCACTTGAGCAAATAATTGAAGGAATCACAATGGATAATTTTGATTATATAAAATTATAATTTTTATATAAATCTAATAAAGCTAAGATGAAGAGGGAAACATTTGACAAGGAAAAAATCTTTGCATACAGTTTTTGAAGTGCACAAAATAAAATACCTAATATTACAAAGGAAACAAATTCTATATGGCTATCAAAATATATATATTTTTTAAAAAGAACTTCAAAGACCTCAGGTTAAAAAACCCTGTTCCAAAGCTACGATTCTATGACATTAATACATGCTTATTGAATTTGGTTGTTGTTGCATGTGCTAATCTGTCTGCACATAGTTTGCTTTGAAGCACTCAATGAATTATTCAGGGTAGTATCTGTGCTTGGGTTAGGGATACTATCTTGGCTAATAATGACTTTTCCACTTGTCTAAAGTCAGCATCAGAGCTTAGAGGAAGGTTCTAGTCACTTTTTCCTCTAAGACTGGAGACAAAGATGAAAAACTAGGCCTAGATGTGGGCAAGTGAGGGTAGATGGGAATTCACTTCTGACAAAATAATGAATGTCACTATAAATAAAGCCTTGACTCCGGAGGACTTTGGTATTGTTCATTGTACCCCATCCTGGCCCACTAAACTGCAATTTATTCTAGCAAAGCTTGCCCCTCCCCCTTTTAACTTTTCATAAAGCAGGAGTTAATGCTCTATTGTTAAAACTCTTTGGTTTTCAAAGGGCTTTTCTGCTGGTGTAAGCTACTTTAAAAGAGGAAACAGAAAAAGACAGGTGCCAATAGAGGAAGTCAGTAAGTCTTGTATTTTCTGTGAGTTTTAAAGTATGACTTCTAGGGATAAGCCTAAATGCTGATAATTAAGAAGTGATAACTAAGAAGGGGAAGTGGTATGGTGTAGGGGAGAGAATGTTAAGTTGCAAGTCTAAAGAACTGGGTTCAAATCCTGACTCTGCTTGTTTTGGGCAAATTACTTAACCTCTTTGGTTTCAGTTTCCTCATCTGTAAAATAAAGGGGGAAGGTTAAGGTTTCTTCTTGCATTAAATCTATTAACATATTGGCAACAATCAACCATCTGCACCTAGTAGTGCCCAAGTTCAAATTCATGTGGGTGTGGGTAATGAAATGCCCTCTTCTCTGAGTGATATCTGAATAGAATCTCCATCTATCTTGAGAGACCCTGAATAATCAATTACTTGCCTCGTGTTGAGTAACCATCATGAATATGTTGAAAGAACTGGGGATTTAACTTGTAGAAGAGAAGGCCTTTGGGAGGGAGTCATCAAAACTGTCTTCAAATAGTGGAATATAATTTTTTTTTGGTTTGGCTTTTAAAGCCCTTCATGACCTGACCCTTTTCTATCTTTACAATTTTCTTACAAATTACTCCCCTCTGTGATCCAGTGACACTTCCTTGCTATTCCTTGCACAAGACACTCCATCTCTTGTCTTTTAAATGGCTGTTTCTTTTGCCTGGAATTCTCTTCCTCTTCATCTCTGTTTCCTGGCATGCTTCCAGTATCAACTAAGACCCATCTTGGGCAAAAAGCTTTTCTTGGTTCCCCTTTGATTTTAGAGCCTACAATCTCCTGATTATCTGTAATTTATCCTGTTCATATCTTGTTTTACATAGTTGTTCGCATGTTGTCTCTCCCATTAAACTGTGAGCTCCTTGAAAGCAGAAACTGTGTCTTTTTTGCCATTAAAAAAAAAAAGCCCCAGTACTTGGTACAGTATACCTGACACATAATAGATGCTTAATCAGTGCTTGTAGGGGCAGCTAGGTGGTGTAGTGGATAGAGCACCAGCTGTGAAGTCAGGAGGACCTGAGTTCAAATTTGACCTCAGACCAAACACTTGACACTTACTAGCTGTGTGACCTGGGGCAAGTCACTTAACCCCAATTGTCTAAAATATATGTGTGTGTGTGTATATATATATATATATATATATATATATATATATATATATATACATACATGTATATAAATACTTGTTGACCTACTGGTAGTCCTGCCCTGTAAGAGCAGTTCTGTTGTTTTGCTGCAGGGAGGCAGAAAGAGCAATGAACAGAAGTTGAAGAGAAGTTTGTTGTTTGTCCACATTCTCAAAGAGGACCAATGACACCACAGGGTGATGTCTTGACTTGCTGCTGAATTGGACTTAAGTGAGGCAGAGCTGCACAGAATCATCAGACTCACTCCCTTCTCCAGTCATCACGGGTGGATTTTGCCTCAGTGTAAGGGAGAACTTACTAATAATTAGAAATATACATGAAAGCAATCTGGAATTATGCCCAAAGAGTTATATAACTGTGCATACCCTTTGACCTAGCAATACCACTATTAGGTCTGTTTCCCAAGGTAATCAGGGTAAAAGGAAAAGAACCTTTATGTTCCAAAATGTTTATAGCAGCTCTCTTTGTGGTGGCAAAGAATTGGAAATTAAGGGGATGCCCATCAGTTAGAGAATGGCTGAACAAATTGTGGTATATGATTGTGATGGAACCTACTGTGTCATAAGAAATGATGAGCTGGTTGATTTCAGAAAAAAAACATGAAAAGACTTGTATGAAATAATGAAAAGCAAAGTGAGCAGAACCAAGAGAATGTTGTATGCAGTAACAGCAATATCGTTCAAAGGACAATTGTGAACAATCAGGTTATTCTGAGCACTATAAATACCCAAATCAACTATAAAGTTGAACCTGGAAAGAAGGAAGATGCTCTCCACCTGCAGAGAAAGAACTGACAAATAGAAGTACACATGGTATGGTTTTACACATATTTATAAATCTGCATCAAACGGTGGCCTTCTCTGGTATGGAGTGGGGACGGAGGGAGAGAGGTAGTTTAGAACTTACAATGTAAGAACAAATACATTTAATTCAATTTTAAAAAAGAAATATACAAAAGTGGGAAGTAAGTAGAAACTGGGAAGTGATACACTTCTCTATCACCGGAGGTCTTCAAGTAGCAGCTATGTTGCTGGTTATTGGAGATGTTATAGAAAGGGTTATTGCTCAGTAATGAGCTATGCTTGATAATAATAATAATAGCTAGCATTTACATAATGTTTTAAGGCTTGTAAAACACTTTCTAAATATTATCTCATTTGATCCTTGCAACAATGCTGGGAGATTAGTGCTATTAGTATCCCAATTTTACCTGTGGTGACACTGAGGCAGACAGAAGTTAAGTGATTTGCCCAGGATCGTGCAGATAGTAAGTGTCTGAGGCTGGATTTAAACTCAGCTTTTCTTGGTGAATTAGATTTACCTCTGAGGTCCTTCCAGTTTGAGATTCTGCAATCCTGTGATCCTGTGAAGGTTATAGATGCACCAAGTGGAGGAAGAAGGGATTTTAAGTGCACAGATGGAAATGAGCATGGAGGGTTAGTAAATAGTGAAATAATTTGAAAGGCTATTTTATGGCTTCCACTTTCAACAAAGGTTAATTAAGCACCCACTATCTGCAAAATGCTGCCTTAGGTAGGCTTTGGGGCCCAGAAAAAAGAATAAGTTCCATTCTGGACATAAAGAATTTGAGATACCAATAGGATATCCAAGTAGAGATATCTAGCAGAGAGTTGGACAAATAGGACTGAAGTTTAGGAATGAGATTAGGGCCAGAAAGTTAGAATTAGGAATCTTCTGTATAGACTTTCACATGGTATATTCTTAGGTCTGTCGGGTTTGATTGGATAGAGGGGATAACTGAATCCATGGGAGCTGATGGAATCATTAAGAGGAGATCATCTTGATTTGCTATGTTACCCTAATAATGATTTGATTTGGTCTAAGGAGGTATGGGACACTCATTTCAATGAACTTTCTACAAAATATAATGGAAAGTGGGGAGAGGAGAGCTCCCAGTTGCACCTCAAAGTAGAATAGATTGCCTCAGGAGGTGGTGGCTTTCCCTTCACTGGAGGTCTTCAGGCAGAAGCTGGATGACTACTTATTGGTAATGTTGGAGAGAGAATCCACATTCAAATTTTCTTTGGATCACATGGTCACCAATATCCATCCCAATCTGATGATTTTGAAGAACATAATTAAGAAATCAATGAGCTATTTTTTTTATGAGAAAGAGGTTGAAAATAGGGTTTAGAAAAGGCAAGGAATGACAATGGTGGGAAGGGACCTGAAACTGGGAGGTGGAGCAGAAATAAAGTTGGAGAGCTGAAGTGGGAGTGGAGGGAGGTGGGACAGGGTGGAGGGGGATGGGAAGAGGGTATATTTCAAGATTCCCAACAAAGCTGAGCCAGTGTTTAGAGAAAGACCTGCTTTAATGGCTACTAATTCCAGCCCTTATGACATGCTTCTCAATAGCCAGTCACTGATTCCTGATTTAAGCCATGACTGTAAACATTTGTATAAATAGTAAGCATATCATTTCTGCTTGATTGGCAGTTTAATTAGGCATATGTCCTTTTGCTGGCATTGTAATCAGATTGGGGAGAATCCAGGCTTTTTAGGTTGTTATGTTTGCTAGGAGAAAAAAAAAGACTTTTTTATGTACTTAAGAATGTGATAGTGCTTTGTAAGAAGGACTCACTGCAACACGTGGCTAATCTTATTATGTTAACAAGGAAATCACCCTGCTAAAGAGAGAGAAAAAGTGGGGGGAAAAGCCCCTGAAAATCCTCATTCCTACCCTACAATACCCTATCATCTCTCCTGAGTCTCTCAGTAATAAGACAGGGTTTCTATAACATTAAAATCAGCCTTGAATTTAAGAGCACCTGCAAAAAAAGCAAGTGAAAATCTTTGCTATTTTTACAAGGCAATCTCTGTCTTCCTTTCACTCCCCCCACCAAAAAAAAATCTTTTATTGCAGTAAGTCTAAAATGATGCTGTAATTTTCCAATAGTTACTTGCAATGGGCCAACCCAAACTTGGCTCAAGGTGAGAGAAACCCGAGAAGGTCACATGAAGATGAAATGAAACTGGAGAAAGTATCATATCTATTCTCTATCTCTAAATGGGATCTTTCTTTTAAATTCTCACCAGAAAAACATCACCTTGTACCACAGCCCCATTCCAACTTGTGTTCTTGACAGTAGGTAAGTGAGGGAAGTTGACTTGACTCTTATGCCCATTCTGGTCCTTCTAGACTTGCTCTGGCTTGGTGTTTTGACAGAATTTTTAGGTTCGTAGTTTTAGCACTTGGGGCTTCCTTTTCCTCAAAGGTAATTAATTCATATGGTTTCCTGGTTCCAGTTACAAGATCCTCACTTATTTGAGATCCATATGGTGTTTTCCTATTCAAATGAACTCTATGATTTTCTTCAGACCTTACTTACAACAGCAAGAAAGTAAGATAGTAAAGCAGATAATATCCTAATATGTTTTTAAAACTATAAACACATGGGTAAATTCTAGCACTTTCACTTAATTGTCAATCACACTAAAATTTATTATCTGCAGAAATTAGTTAGAATCTTACTTTCTAATACATACCTAACCTTTTCTTGTAGTCAAATACCTTCTGCAGTTGGTAGAGAGTTCTTGGGCTCCAGATTCTCCCTATCACTTTTGGCTAAACTCCTTGAGGAGGCCTTTTAGAAATATATGCCTCTACTTCCTTTCCTCTTCATCTCTTCTTAAACTCTCTACAGAATGTTTCCATTTTCATAATTCAACCAAATCTGCTCTCTCTAAAGTTACTAATAATCTCTTACTTGCCAAATCTGATAGACTTTTCTCACCCCTCCAGTATTCTTACACATTAAACCTTACCCCTGGACCTTTATCCCTACCACATACTCTATAATCCAGTGATATTGGCCTCTTTGTTATTATTCCTTGCATGAGATAGTTCACCTCCCAGACCCTGGAATTTTCACTGGATGTCCCCCATGCCTAGAATGCTCTCCCTCCTCATTTCTGCCTCCTGTCTCCCTCAAATTCTAGTTAAAATCTCACCTCCTATTCCCCTTAATGATAGTACCTTCCTATCCAGTATGTAGCTTGTTTGTATGTAGTTGTTTACATGTTGTATCTCCCATTAAACTGTCAGCTCCTTGAAAGCAGGTATTGTTTTCAGTCTTTCTTTGTAACCCTAGCACTTAGCATAGTGCCTAAGCATTAATAAATGCTTAATAAATGTTTATTAACCAAAGCCAAACTGACAACCAGAGAACCTCTGGGAGGTCATCTCCAACTACCAATGAATTTCCAACAAGCAGTCCATTTGCTCCACTTCGGGTATTAGAATTGGCTTCCTTTAAATACCAACTAAAATCCCACCTTCTCCAGGAAACCTTCCCTTTTTGTTGCTGCTGTTCAGTGGTTTCAGTCAAATCCAACTCTTCGTGACCCCATTTGGGACTTTCTTGCAAAGATACTGGAGTCATTTGCCATTTCCTTCTCCAGCTCATGTTATAAATGAAGAACTGAGGCAAACAGGGTTAAGTGACTTGCTTAGGATCCCACAGCCACTAAGTATCTGAGGCTGGATTTGAACTCAGGACTTCCTGATTCTAGGCCTGGTGCTATATACACTGTACCACCTAGTTGCCATAAAACTTCCCTGATCCCTCTTAAGTCCAGGTCTTTCCCTCTTTTAATTATTCCCTATTTATCCTGTATAATTAACTTCATACAGATTCATGAAGCTTGCTTCCTAACTATTTATTTGGATGTTGTTTCCCCCATTAGATTTTAAGCTCCTGGTAAGCAAGGACTGCCTTTCGCCTCTTTTTTTTTTTTTTTAAATCACCAGGGCTTAGCCCAGTGCCTGGCACATAGTAGGTTCTTAGTAAATGTTTATTGATTGAATGGTGAGAATTAATAAAGGACAGTCCCACTCTGTCTTCTCCCGACTTAGAATGCCTATTTCCCATCCCCTCTGAGTCCCCTGAATCTTATCTCTCCTGTAGCTAAAGCAGAGATAGTCAGCTTAGCATTGTGCTGCTCCCAAGGGGGTGAAGACTTGTGACTAGTTCTTTTTAATCCTAGAAGGGTTTTCAGTCTTTAGAAGAGTAGGGAAAATAATCTTTAACAACTCAATGACTTTGTTGATAAGTGACACATAGCATGCTTTTGTCTGATCTGATCTGATCTGCTACTTGTTAGGCAAGTGTGGTAGATTGAATGGAACCTATATCTACATGAGGTAGTATGTCTAAGTTATTGAAAGGACCATTAAAAATATTCCCAATGGATTCAGTGAATATCATCTTTAGAGTCATTGAGCAGACACAATATTAAGTGAAGACCCTATTATTGACTTTTCAATGTGAATGAAGGGGTGTAGCTTAGCAATAATTGTTTTCTAGTACTTCAAGACACTCTCCTCATAATCTCATGAAGCAGGGATAGCAAGTATTATTATCCTCGTTTTGCAGATGAGGTAACTGAGGCTAAGGAGATGAAGCATCTTCCCCATTGCTACATAGCTAATGTGTTGTAAGAGGGAATCCAATTCAGGCTGCCTGGTTCCAGGCCCAGTGCTCTTTCTCTTACACCATCTTAATTCTGTTACAATTGAGGTTCCTTGTATATCTTGAAACTGGCCAGGAATCCCATAAGATTTTGTACTCAGATTCAAGATAGATCTTCATTAGCAAGGGAAAATAATAGCTAGTGAGAGCTGACCCTACAAATGTTTTTGTTTTTTTTTTCCCCTGGAATTAGCTGAATAATTGTCTTAATTATTTGCTTTGTTCATGGTTAGAAAGACTGGAGTGCTAGAAATCAATTCTATTACATCTCAGGCACTGGCTGACTGGATACCTTTGGAACGGCCACATAAACTTCAACAAAGTGTGCCAGATTCCCGAGTGGGTATGAATCAGAGTTTCATGGCTTACATAACCCTATCTGTGGATATATGACCTGAGCTGTTTCAAAGCAAGGCCTGGCATTTAAACTTCCCTCAATGTGGACTCAACAGATCTGAGGTCAAGTGTTTCTATAAAGTCAATGTATATCTAGTGAATAACCATTGGTTACTGGTTAGGTAATGGGTTGATGTCAACCTAGGGAAGTCTTTTTTTTTTTCAGAATTGTATTAATGTATATAGGTGATATAATTGTTCATTTTATTTCATTTTTACTATCAGGGAAAGTAAGGTGAAATTTTACACATTAAAGTTAGGCAAAATCCATATATGACTCTCCCCATTATAGTTGAAATCAGCCACATAAATTTATTGACAGTTGTCATTTTGGACCAATAAAAAATAGGAGCTGAAACAATTTGAACAAAAAGATATCTTCTCCTTTTCCAGGAAATAAACATATATAAATATAGATATATACATATATATACTTTATTTATAATATTGTCTTTCAAAATGGAAATTTATTAATTAACTTTTACATATCAAAAAATATTTCTCTATGGTCAAAAATACTGACAAAGAGCAGAGGTTGGGCCCCATTCCCCAATTTGCTATCTTAAAAAATACATGATTATTTCGGTGGTTGAGTATACTGAATTCAGTACAAATCTGGATCCCCTACTCTGTATTCATAAGGAATCTGCAACATTTGCAGGCTAGATTGGGCCATGAGACCCTTATTCCCCATGGCCACAACTAATGGCAGGACCATGCCTAAGTCATCCCAGACACGATAATATAAATGCTACCATTTTGGAAACTATATACTAGGGTAAACAAAGAAAAAAAACTTACCTGGATGCAACCCAATCATCAGAGTTGGTGTGATAGCAGCAGAAACATTTTATGTTAGCCAACTACCTTAGATGGAAGTTAGGGTCTTTTGATAATACATAAACTCTTTGAGGCCATTGTAGTACTGCTTAGTAATGATGTTTCTAGTACCCAAGAGTTGATGCACGCCTGGAAGTACTTGACTTACTTAAAGGAAAGTCTTTAGTGAAGTGTCAGAGGACTCTGTTCAAGGCCTTATGCTGTTTAGCAATTTTATTAATACTTTAGGTAAAAATGGCATGCTTATCAAATTTTCAGATGACACAAATCTGGAAGAATTATCTAATATATTGGACAATGGGATTAGAATACAGAAAAATCCCTAAAGGCCGTAATTATAGATGGGTTGATATAAATAAGATGAAACTTAACAAGGATAAATGTAAAATTATACATTGAGGTTTTAAAAAATCAGTACTAATACAAATACTTTCACAGACAGAAGATGAGGAAAACCTGACGTATCAGTTCTTGTAGAAAAAAAATATAAGTGTTTCAGTGGATTGTAAAGCAAATAAGATAACAGGGTGAGTTGGTTACCAAAAATACTAATGCAAACTTTAGTTACCTTTAAGGATATATAATGTCCAGAAGAGATTTTCCTGAGTTCTTTTACTGAGGTAGCGTAGTGGATAGAGAGATAGCTTTGTAGTCAGGAAGGCCTAGATTCAAGTATTGCCTCCAACATATCCTATGTGACCATGAGAAAGCCTCAGTACCCTTCTCAGTACCTGGGCAACTTACTAAGCCTCCAAGTTTCAGACAAGTCTATATTGGTGAAGGGAGTTTCCAAACTACAAGTGCCATGTATTGATTAATCACAGGTCCAGACTTCCCTAAAAGGAGACCAGAAAAGGAGAGGTAATTGTGTCTTTGTTCTCTTCCCTGGTCAGAGCAAGCCTGAAATATCATATTCACTCTTGAGCACCGGATGATAAAAGAGATATTGACAAAATATGGCAAATCTAGAAGATGGTGAGGGATGATATGTTCATAAATTTAGAATTAGAAGCAATGAAATTAGGGTAGAGTTATGAATTCAAGTCCCTCATTTTAACAGATGGGGAAACCGAAGCCCAGAACTTGACTTGTGACATAAAACAGTATCATATGGGCAAGAAACTAGGGATGCTTATTTTGGAGAATAAAAGACCTAGAAGTTCTGATTGCTGTGTTTGTGAATTTAAAGGTTTGTTTAGTGCAAGAAAGGTAATTTTGTCCTAACTCTTCATTTTCATAGATGAAAAACCAGAAGCTGGGAGAGATTAAGTTCCTTGCCTAAGCAAGGTTGTTTTTATTCATCTTTCATTCTTGAGAGGACCAATGACATCACAGAGTGATGTCTTGACTTGCCTGTGAATTGGATTTAGGTGAGGCAGATGACAAAATTATCATTCTCTCCTCCAGGCTCTTCAAAGTCCAGTAGCAAGACAAAAGTCAGGACAACTGGAGACGGCCTGGGATGCAGTGGATGACCTTGACCTTTCCAAATTAAAGTCTCATAGCTAGTAAGTAACAGCACTGGGACTAGTAAAGTAGGATCATAAAGATCTTAAGAATTATTTTGTGGAGGATAATCCTTCTTGGGGTGAGAAGTTGAATTAGAGGATTTTTAGCATCTCTTCCAACTCAAAGACACTCTAATTCTAAATCCTCATGACTGAGTTGAGGTGATTATCTTTTTGGACAAAACTCCTTTTGAGGAATGGGAGACACTAAGCTGCTGACTTTTATAGCTTTGCTGTCTACATTGATCAAATTCCTTGAGAAACGGTAACATCTTTTCTTTGTTGCCTTTGTAGACACAGACCTAGACTTGAGGTTTTCAGGGCATTGGTAATCAACGTGCTAGTTTTATGATGCCCTAGTCACACTGATTTAGTATCTGCTTAACCAAAGCTGACCTCTATGGCCATGAAATCTATGGGTTTAGCATCTGCGCTTGTATTTGCCTAGCAATTGAAACAGGAAAACAAACATTCTCTCTCCCCTATAGCTAACATGCCCTTCCAACATGTGTCTTGAATCCCTATTATCCTGAATGTCTACACAAGGCAAAAGTCCTCTTCCTCAGCCTCTCATTTCTATCCTTTTCAACTCTGCCTTTCCTAGGGCTCAGTTCAATACTGTCTACTCCTGCTATAACTTCTGTACTTTTGTGAACTATTTCCTATTGTATGATAGGCATTTTTTCCTGAGTTCTCTGTCTTCTTTCCACTTTTCAGTACTAACTGAAATCTGCTTATCCCCTGATAACACCACATCTCTAGCAAAGAAACATAACAGAAAACACTCTGCAAAGGAAAACACTGTTTTACTCACCCCTTAATTCTCAGGGCAAGACAATACTTGGCTTATACAACAAAGAGATCAAAGAAAGAAAACAAAGACTCATATATACACAAATATTTATAGAATCTCCTTATTGGCAAGGGGTTGGGAAATGAGAGGATAGCTACCAATTTGGGGATCATTGAACAAGTCATGATATGTGAATGTAATGGAATCCTATTGTGTCCTAAAAATGATGAAAAGGACAATTTCAAAGAAACCTGGGAAGACTTGTATGAACTGATGTTGAGTGAAGAGAGAAATGTAACATATAATGTATAATCAGGAGAACAATTTATAGAATAACCATAATATTGTAAAGCCAAACAATTTTGAAAGACATAAGAACTTGGATGTATGCAACTGTGATTTCAGAGGACTGGAATATGCTTACCTACCAAGTGACAGAGAAATTATTGACTAAAGATGAAGAATGAGGCACACATTTTTGGATATGGTCAATGTGGAAATTTGTTTTGCTTGACTGTGCATATTTATTACAAGGTTTTCTTTTTTCAGTGCAGGGAGGATGAGAAGGAGAAAATAATAATTGCTAACTGAAAAAAAAAACAACAAAAAATGATCAAGGCAACAAGGAAGAATTAATATACCCCTCATTTCTATTTCCAATTCCAGATCATTATTCTACTGTCATTCACTTCCCTTGCAGCTTATGTCAACAGACTATTCTGTCTTTCCCAGTATTCACTGATACTTTCTATAGGTCTCCCAAATATTTTCCTTTCTTTTTCATTTCAGCATTTGACTCATTGTCTTTTTTTTCACTTCATCTCTTACCTTCATCTTTGGTAACTTTGGCAACCACATTGATGACCTTTTCCATCTCCTCATTTTTCAGCTCCCCAACTTCCTTGACCCCAGTGACTTTCATCTCTGTTTGACCAGCACAGCAATACCTTGGATATCATCATCACTTGATACTGCCACATCCCAAGATATTAAACCATGATTTTCTTCTCTCAGACCATAATGGAAAAAAAAATGGATTTGAAGTCAGAGGAACTGCATTTGAATCCCAGATTTGTTATTTATTGTCTATTGAACTTGAGCAGATCATTTCATCCTAGCTTCCTTATCTATAAAATGAGGTAGTTGAGCTAAACGATTTAAGGTCCTTTCTAGCTCTTACAATTATGTTTTATTTTCCTTTCATTGACCCTCTACTTCACTCCCAAACCCATTTTGTCCTATGTGACCTAGTCCCTCAATCCCTCCCTATTTCCTTAGCCCATCACCCTTGTTCTATTTTCTCTATCAGTCAACAAGAATTTATGAAATACTTACTATGTGCGAGACATAGTACTAAGCCTTGAGGATACAAAGAAAGGTAGAAAATAGTCTTTGTCTTGAAATAGCTTGTATTTCATTATGGGAGATATCATGTAAGCAACTATGTACCTATAAGACATTTACATTGTAAATGAGAAGTAATATCAGAGGGTAGGTACCAGCAATTAGGGAAATGGAAGAAATACTGGGAAAGCCCTTATTTTTTCTTTCTTAAAAAATTTTTATTTATTTTCAATTGTTTATTTATTTTTTAAAATTAATTTATTTTTAGTTTTCAACATTTGCTTCCATAAGCTTTTGAGTTTTAAATTTTCTCCCCCTCCTTCCTTGCCTCTCTCTCCAAGAAGACATGCAATCCTATATAGGCTCTACACATACATTACTATTAAACATATTTTCATGTTAGTCATGCTGTAAAGAAGAATTAGAACCAATAGGAGGAACCACAATAAAAAAGAGGAAATGAGACAAAATGGAAGAAAAAAAAGAGCAAATAGTATGCTTTGATCCGCATTCCAGCTCCATAGTTCTTTCTCTGCATGTGGACAGCATTTTCCATCATGAGACTTTTGGAGATGTCTTAGGTCCTTGCATTGCTGAAAAAAACTAAGTCTATTAAAGTTAGGCATTGAACAACGTGGCTGTTACTGTGCACAATGTCTCCTGGTTCTGCTCACTTCACTCAGCATCGGTCCATACAAGTCTCTCCAGGTTTTTCTGAAGTCCTCTTGCTCATCATTTCTTATAGCACAATAGTATTCCATTACATTCATATACCACACCTTTTTCAGCATTCCCCAATTGATGGGCATCCCCTCAATTTCCAATTCTTTGCCACCACAGAAAGAGCTGCTATAAATATTTTTGTACTTGTGGGTCTTTTTTTCCCATTTTTATGATTTCTTTGGGATACAGCCCTAGATGTGGTATTACTGTGTCAAAGGCTATGCACATTTTTATAGCCCTATGGGCATAGTTCCAAATTACTCTCCAAAATGGTTGGATCCTTTCACAACTCCTCCAACAATGCATCAGTGTTCCAATTTTCCCACATCTTCTCCAACATTTATCATTTTCCTGTTTTGTCATGTTGGCCAATCTGATAGGTGTGATGTGGTGCTTCAGATTTGCATTTCTCTAATCAATAGTGATTTAGAGCCTTTCTTCATGTGACTATAGATGGCTTTAATTTCTTCATCTGAAAACTGCTGCAAAAGCCCTTATGTAAAAGGTGAGATTTAAGTTGAATTTTGAAGGAAGCCAGGGGAGCCAGAAGGTAGAGGTGAGAAGGGAGAGCATTCCATTCATGGGGGGAAACCACTAAAAGATTTGAAATCAGGAGGTGAAATGTCATATGTGGGAAACAGCAAAAAGTACAGTGTTACTAGATTAAAGTACATGGAGGGGAGCGAAGTATAAGAAGATTGGAAAAGTAGGATGGGATCAGATTGTGAAGGCCTTTGAACAGGGCAGCTAGGTAGTGCAGTGGATAGAGCACTGGGCCTAGAGTCAGGAAGACCTGAATTCAAATCCAGCCTCAGACACTTAGCTGTGTGATCCTGGGCAAATCACTTAACCATGTTTTCCTCAGTTTCCCCATCTGTAAAATGAGCTGGAGAAGGAAATGGCAAACCACTCCAGTATCTTTGCCAAGAAAACCCCAAATGGGGTCACAAAGAGTCTGACATGACTGAAAAACAACTGAACAAAATTGAATGCCAAACAGGATTTTATATTTAATCTAGGCGATAATAGGGAGTCACAGGAATTTATTGAATGAGGGAGGGGAGAAGATCTTTTCTATCACTTTGGTATTTGAGTGGAGGATGCATTAGAGTGGGAAGAGACTTAAGGCAGGAAGACCAAACAGAAGGCTATTGGAATAGCCTGGTCATGATGTAATGAGGACTTGTATCACAGTGGTAATTGCATGAGTAGAGAGAAGGGGACACACACACACACACATACACACACACACATATACGTATATATGTATGTGTGTGTATATATATATATTATATATATATATGATGTGAAGGTAGAAACAAAAACAAGATGTCAACAGATTAGATTTATGGAATAAGTAAGAGAAAGGAATTGAGGATAACATCAAGGTTGCAAACCTGGATGACTGGGAAGATGGTGGTGCCCTTTACAGTGACAGAAATATTTAGAAGACGAGAGGGTTTCAAGGGAAAAATAATGAGTTCTGGTTTGGACATGTTAAGTTTGAGATGACTACTGGATGGTCAGTTAGATATGCCCAATAGATTGATAGGAGACTGGAGCTCAGGAGAGACGTTAGGGCTAGACATACAGATCTCATAATCATCTGCATGGAGATGATAATTGAACTGGTGGGAGATGAGATCACAAAGCAAGATGGTATAGAAGGAGAAAAAAGAAGGCTTAGGACAAAGTTTTGGGGGACACCCATAGTTAGTGGCAACAGCCTGGATTAAAAGTAAGTAAAGGAGATTGAGGACTGGTCAGAAAGTAGGAGGAGAACCAGGAGAGAGGTGTGATGAAAGCATAAAGAGGGGAGAGTATCCATGCCAAGAGGGTGATGGACAGTGTGAAAGGTTGCATGTTCAATCATTTCAATGGGGAAAAACAAAATAGCATAGTGGAAAGAAAACCGAAGTTGAAGTTAGAAGAAATCTGAGTTTGAATCTTACCATCAGGCCCAAGGCCTTGAATTCCCATCTTTGTCATGTCACACTTTCCCTGTATTATTTATTTATTTTGTTACCCATTATATTATAGGATCATAGAATTAGATCAGCAAGAGACTTCAGAAGTCATCTAGTCTAACCCCTTATTTTTTTCAGATGAAGAAACTGAGGCCCAGAGAGGATGCCTGATTTGCTAACGTTCACCTAGGTAGTAAAAAGGGCAGAGATGAGATTTAGCTGACTCCAAATCCAGGCTTACTATAGATGGCCCCCAATGTTCTGTCTCACCTCTTTTCTCTTTCCAGTCTTTTTATACCTTACTTCCTGACATACGCTCTTCTTTCCAGTGACACTGATCTCCTGACTGTTCCACAAATAAGACACTCTGTATCTTTGCTTGGGCATTTTCTCTGGCTCTCTCTTGTGCCTAGAATGCACTCACTCCTCCGCTCCAACTTCCTGGTTTCCTTTAAGAACCAAAAGGAAGTCTTCCCTAATTCCTTTTAATTCCAATTTTCCCCCTGTTAATATTTCATATTATCTTGTATATATCTTTTTCTGTATATATGTTAGCATGTTTAGATTGTAACTCCTTGAGGGCAGGGCTTGTCTTCTGCCTCTTTTTTTTGGCATCCCCAGTACATAGCACTGTGCCTGGCACATAATAGGCACTTGACTCTCTTCTTTTTCTCTTTCATTGTTACTCAGTGATCTTCATTTGACTGCTTCAACTATCTCTTCTATATGGAGAATTCCTTAATCTAGATTTCCAGTGCCAAACTCTATTCCAAGTATCAGGTTCTCATTTCCAATTGTCTGTTGGACACCTTCATCAGTAACTCATGATCAACATGTCATCTTTTCCCCAAAACCAGATATTCTTGACTGCAGAGTTTCTATTAATGGTGCTCCCCTTCTAGCAGTCCTCAATATAATTTTGACCTGCTCCCTCCCTCTCTTCTCCACATGAGATGGGTTGTCAAGTCTCATAAAGTCTATCTCTATGATATTTCTTGAATCTATCCCTTCCTATTCTTCCCTCTACTCTAGTTCAGTGTCTAATTATGTCTCACCTGTATTATTGCAATAGTTTCCTGACTGGCCACCTTAACTCCAGTTTCTCTCCGGCTTTAATCCATTTTATATTCTACACAGCTCTGATGAACAAATTGACCAACTCTACTGCTTTGAAACATTCAATGGATCTGCAGTGCCTAACAAATGAAAGCATCATTGTCATTGACTTTAAAGCTCTGCAAAGGCAGGGACTAATTCATTATTTTATAGTTAAATTTAATTTTTAATTTAATGAACACTGGAAAAGAGAACATTTCCATATTTGAAGTAGAATGAAAAAATATGCGAAACCATGAATCTCTATTCCACAAAACTTGTCTTTTAAAGAGTACATGATGACTTCAACATGTTATTTTCAAAGCTGTCCTTCTTGTCTGAATTTTCTTCTGCATGTCCTTCTGTCATTTTCCATGCATTGAAAAAAATACTTCAATGACCCTCTTTTATTCTTTTTTCTTTTGCTAGCTCCCCTCTCTTCTCTCAAATCATTACCTGCCTCCATTAAGAAAGGAAAACATAATCCTTAGAGGAAATTAGCATGGTTGATCAAATAAAATCTGTAATTTTTTTATGTTTATAAATGCATGTTCAATCTGCCTTTTGACTGCATCACCCACTCCTCTATCAGGGGGTGGATAGCTTCAGTCATAATTAGCCTGGTTCACTTTTTGGCTTTTGTCTCAGCACCTTACATGATCCCAGGTGTTTGATAATTAGTTGTTGCTTGAAGATGGTCTTCAACCTGGCCCCAACCTATCTTTTCTTTCTTATATCATGCTGCTTTTCACTTTGTTTTCCACGATTCAGACAAACTGGACTTTTTGCAGGGTTTTTTGTACACATACCATGCTTTGCCTTCTTCATACCTTTGTTTATGCAATTCCCTGAACAGTACTTGGATTTCATCCCCTATCTTCACTTGCTGAAAGTCTGTTCATCCTTCGAGGCCCAAATTAAATGTGACCTTGCTCACAAGCCTTCCCTGTTTCCCCTGTACATAATTCTTTCTTCTTTATCTAAATGCTCATCAGTCAGTTAGCAAGTTTCTTAGGCGCTTATATCGTCATCTATAATGTAGTCATTTATGTATGTGTTTTATTCCTTAAGTGTATGTCTTGGTGCCACTGACTTATATGGTATTTGGTAACAAGACCTATACATGGTCCGTTAAATTTCCTCTTATGCCTAGCACAGTTCATGCCTTGGAATAGGAGTTTGATAAACATTTCTTAGTCGAATGAATGAATAAATGAAAGGAGAAGTTATGTGCTCAAGTGGTAAAATTGTTGGATCCTAAGATAGTAAACTGAAAAGTAATGTTAGAAGTTATTCAATCCAACAATCTCATTTTACAGATGAGAAAATAAGACTCAAAGAGATAGGTTTCTTGTCCATGGTCCCATTGGTGGTAGGAAAGTGTCAGGATTTGAACCCAGGTATTTTGACTCCAAATCCACTTTTTTTCCCTACTATATCATGCTGCTTCTCATAGCTCACTCATTATGAAAAAAATCATATGATATATGAATGGGGTGTTAAAGCATGGCTCCAAATTTGGGGGCCTCCAAAAGAAATAAACATTTAAATCTCTTAAATTATAGTCACAGAAATGAATAATGGTGAATCCAGTGAATTCTCTATTTGGGACCATTCTTGGTAGTTTTGCTGCACTTCACTATGGGGTCAGTCTCTGAATGGAGTGATTTCGTTGTCCAAACATACTTGCATCTAATTTCAGGTAGATTTGAGCCCAGGTACATTTGGTCACTAAAGTCAACTCAGGTCTACAGATTAAAATCTCTTTGCCCACATAAACTCCTAAAATCAGTTGTCCTAACATCTAGACATAAGCTCCTGACTTTCCTGTTTAAATTTCTCTGCTATGTTCCCTATGTTCCCATAAAATTTGGGGTGTCTGCTTAGCTCTGTCTCAGACATCATTACTGGAGTAAATTCTTCTAACACAGATTATTGGTCTATTCCAGTTGGTTCCACTAAGGAAAAGGCGGCCCTAGTTGACTGATTACACTTGAAAGTATTTGCTGACTTTGGGGGTTGGGGGTTACATCTACAGAATAATCCTACTTTCCCTAGGGCTACCAACAAAAACTATCCTGGCTAGTGACCCTAACTCTTGACTCTGGGCAAGGCACATGCAACTCACATTGGGGGAGGAGGAGAGGAAACATTAACAGTGTCTAGCTTAAGTCGATCTGACCTAGCAGCCTTGGTACAGTACACCCTGTCAGTCATTTACTAGGAATATGCAACAAAACAAGCATCTGGAAATATGGAGACAATACCCACTGGAGACCACTCGACTGGCTATTAGCAGGCCTGCTGCCATGTGGGTGGATGGTGCCTATTGATAAACGAAGCAGCTCTGCCAACAGACATAGGACTGTCATTACAACGATTTAGGCAGTAAACTGCTCCTGATGATGGATTTGTGTGAGCTGGTCAGCACCATCCTTGTGCCACTTATAAAATATTTGCTAGACTATATCAACAATGCCACCAGTCTTAGTTCCTTTCTTTCTGTTTGAAAGATATGGTATAATGAAATGAATGACTTTGTAGTCAGAAGACCTGAGTCTGAATCCTGGTTTTGCCACTAACTAGTAGGTCATTGAAAACTCTGTTCCTCAGTTTCTTCATCTGCAAAATGGAGATTATAAACATGTAACTACTTAATTTATATGGTAGGGTTAAAGAAGATAACATATAAATCACTTTATAAGCCAGGAAACACTACATAAATATAAATTATTGCTATTATTATCATTAAAGTTGTCATCATCATAGCCATTGCCATTATCATTATTCTTATAGAAATGAAAACTACAGGTACACATTGTGGGTCCCATCAAATTTCTCAGAACAGCTTAGGAATGCTGGTAGTGTAGACAAAATTCTTTACAATGTGCCCTGTAATCCTCTGAGCTGAGACCAATCATCTCAGAATGTTCCATCATTACCCTTCCAATCCAGTGAACTCTTTGATTACTGAGGGAACTTCCTTTCCCCTCCCTCTTACCTCATACTCCCACAAGCCTCTTATTCCAACTGGGTCATTCTGGACTTCAGATAGCACCTGCCATTAGGAGAATGTCATTGAGCTGAATTTCATTATGTTCTGACACATTTGCACTGTAAGTCTGTAATGTACTGTAGCTCACCTTTATGTTAAATTAGTTCTTATCCACCTGAGTTATTAATAGAATGCCCTTTTGCATTATCCTTGTCCTTTACCATCACAAATGCCCCTCTCCTCACTTCCAAAAGGAGCTCAGTCCCAAGGGCTCTTCTGCTGAGACAAGCCACGTTCCATACTGCTTTCCTGCTTTGGACCTGGTAGGGGTGCCCGAGCTGAAGTGGGGAAAGAGAGGCTGGTGTGCAGAATTACTAACCAAGTTGAGGTAATGTATGGACACAGGCTGGCATTTAGCTTTCTATTTAATTGTTTGGAACTGGAAGCAACATTAGGATCAGCTGGTCCAATGTACCCATTTTAAAGATGAGGAAATTGAGACTCAGAGGTGAAATGAAATAAGTTGCTCAAAGTCACCCAGTTAGTTAGCTACAGAGCCAAGAACAGACCCAGGTTTCCTAGATCTCACTCCAGTTCTCTTGTATGAGAATTATAGATTAGTGTTTACGTAGCACTTTAAGGTTTGCAAAGCGCTTTACAAATATGATCTCATTTTAGTTTCACAATAACCCTAGGTAGGTGCTATTATTATCCTCATTTTACAGATGATGAAACTGAGGGAAACAGATGTTAAGTGACTTGTCCAAAGTCAAACATCTAGAAGTGTCTATGGCTACATTTGAATTCAGGTCTTTCTGACTTTCTGACTCCAGGTCCACCAATCTCTCAGCCACCTAGATGAGACTGTTGATAGGATGAGAGAAGGAATGGATACAGAAATTTTAGTAGCAGTGGGAAAAGACAGTTGGGCGGGAAAAGAAGAATTTTTTTTTCTATGGAAGGAAAGACAGCTCACTTTATTCAGTTTGTGGCAAAAGAGCAGATTTTTTCTTTTTCTGGGAAGAAAGCTTCATTGTTTTTCTGAAACTGCATCTATGATAGAGAAGAGAATCTAAATTCTGCACACAAGCCACCTTCTAGATGCTATGCTAGAAACAAAGTTGTACCTCAGCTCAGTGAGTTGATTAGAGCTTAGCCCTTTAACCTTTCTGGCATCTTTCACTGACTTTGGCCTAGATGGAGACTACCACAGAGTCAGGAAAACAGCACTGGGGACCATGACAACGTCTGAGAGAGAGGGGGAGAGAGAGAGAGAGAGAGAGAGAGAGAGAGAGAGAGAGAGAGAGAGAGAGAGAGGAAGAGAGACAGACAGACAGACAGACAGACAGAGACAGAGAGAGACAGAGACACACAGAGAGACACAGACAGAGACAGAGAGACATACACAGAGAGAAAGAGACAGAGAAAGGGACAGAAAGACAGAGACAAACAATGACAGAGACATAGAGAAACAGAGACAGATTTTATATGTATATATAAAACAGACAGAGACATAGACAGAGGCAGGGAGATACAGAGATATAGACAAAGATAGACATAGAGAGACAGAGAGAGATAAAGACAGAGAGATAGAGAAAGAAGGAGACAAAGACAAAGGAGAAAGATAGAGACAGATTTAGAGACAGAGACAGAGAGATATAGAGAGGAAAAGAGACAGGGACAGACTGAGACATACAGACACAGAGAAAGTAGTAGTAGAGAGTTTGGGAGATTAAGCTAGGGAGTAAGTAGAACATTATCTTCAGAGAAGCTGAGTAGTATAATGGACAGAGAGCTGGTTTTGAAGTCAGAAAGACCTGTGTTCAAGTCCCACTTCTGACATTTACTGTTTATATGACCTTGGGTAAATCACTTAACTTCTTGGTGACTTAGGCAGTTCTCTAAGACTATAATTTGAGGAGAAGGCACCAATCTGCATTGTTAACGGTAGTTTCTCAGGGGAGTTCCCTATATTACTAAAACCACAGGTCCAATTTCTGTCTCTAGCTAGCTAGCTAAGAATAGCATATGGAACAGTACTGCGCCTGAGAACGGCAAAATGATCAGGCCAGAACTTTTGTTTTACCACTGGTTCTTCTTCAGGATTATCTTGTAATATGGTGGAAAGAACAGTGAATTTATTGGCAGAAGACTTGGGATCTAATTCTGACCCAGCTATTGAATATTTGTATGGCTGTGAACAAGACATGTCATCTTATCCAGAGTCTAATATAGATAGGAAAACTTGATCTAGGAGCTATCACCAAAACTTGATGTAATTGATTTATGACTATGGAAGGATATATCTTGTTCAAAGGAAAAAGAATATGTAAAGGGGGTGGAAATGGAAGGACAGATATTAAGAAGATTTATTAACAGGAGAAAATCCAGGGATCCTAGGGGAGAACTCGAGGCAGAAGCACGGAGAACATTTGTGTGAAGATCAAAGGAGGGAGAAACAGAAGTGATATTTTCATCAGAATAAAAGGGGAAAGATGGAGAATTGAGGAAGCAAATCACCATTCTTGCATGAGGGCACCATATTATATATATGTACCTATAATATAGATAAAGCTATTATATAAAGGTATATAAAATATATATATGTGGTATCTGGGACATGGGTTGGAGCTCTCTCTTCATAAGAAGTAGACATAATAAAGCTTTCTTGAGTTGTTCTTCATAATAGTTTCATCCTTGAAAAGATAGAGTAAGGAATGAAAGGAATTGCTATTCTGAACTTGAATCTCACCAATAAGAAAGGATTTGTTGCTAAAGTAGAAATGATGGCGATTGCTATGGGGAGGTGACCTCTCTACCTTGGAATTGTGATATAGAAGCAGAGGAAAATGGGCATAGTCTGACAGGTACTCTAGATTTTTTTGAAAGCCTCTGTCAAAAGGTCAAGAGAAAAGTTTGGTAGGATCCAATGCCCTAAAAGTCTATAGGGAAAATCAGTCCAAGAAATGTGGGAAGCTCTTAAGGAAGAAATTGTGAAGGCACAAAGAGAAATAACTCTGTTGAAGAGAAAAAAGTGGGTCTGTCTAAAGAAGGCAATGTGAATGCATAGGGCCATCAACCACCTTCGATTTTACAAAAAAAAATGTACAGAAAAGAGAAGTGGGACAGACACAAGATAATGAATACAAAAGCATGGCACAGTCCTGGAAGAATATTGTCAGGATTTTAAAAGCTCAGAAAAAGCTGAGTCTGGTGAAGAATTCTAAGGACAATGAAAAAGAGTTGTTTTCCTCTGAAGATATATGAGGGGATCAAGGATGGACTAGGACCACTGGTCATGTGGATGGGATGATGATTTTTTAAAAATGATTAAGAAAATGCAAAACTGTTCAATTCTCACTTTGCTTTGGCTTTCTTTACCAAAGAAAATATTCTTGGTTTCGAAAGAACAAATAAAAAATGGCTTATAGGGAGCTGAAAACCTAAATAAGTAAGGATACAGTAAGAGAGCACTGACTTACAAGCTAATTTATATGATGCTTTAACTTTTTTCTTTTCAAAATATATTGTATTTCATTAAATATTTCCCAATAGTATGTAAAATTTTTTAACATTTGTTTTAGAATTTTGTGTTCCAATATTTTTCCCTCCCTCCAATCCCTCTCCTAGCTCTTGAGAAGAGAAGCAATATGTGAAATCATGTGCTTTAGTTTTTCCAATGTGCTTTATATATGCTATCTCATTTAAACCTCACAATAGCCCCATGAGTTAGCTTCTACAAGTATTATTTTTATCCTGATTTTGCAGATGAGGAGACTGAGTGTCAGAGAGTTTAGACAACTTGACTACAGTCATAGCAAGAAAGGGTAAGAGCAGATTTTTGAGATTGAGTCTATCTTGACTAAAGGTCCAGCATTCTAGTCACTTACCCAGTAACACAGAGTATGAAAGAACCTGAAGGGGTTATTGTGGAGCCACTGTAAGTGGTATCTAGAAGATCCTGGAGAAAATGGATGCCCATTGATTGGGAACTGACCAAAAAACTAATGATAAGTGAATAAAATGGAATAATGTTGATTCATAAGAAATAACAAATATGAAGAATTCAGAGAAATATGGGAAGACATCAATGAACTGATTCAAAGAAAAATAAACAAAGTAAGGAAGCCAATATACCCAATGACTATACTAATGTAAATAGAAAGAAAATCAAGACAAAACTGAACACTGTAATTATAATGATGAAATGACCTCTTCATCGAAAAATTGGCGAGTTATAGGTATGGATATATAGATTTATTTTGTTGAACTGCTTCTTTTCTCTTTCTTCTAAAACCTTTGTCATAAGGGATGATTCACTGGATAGGAAAGGAAGAAAGTATATATTTAGATGAAGACGATATCAAAACAAAAGAAATCAACAACTACACCAAAAGATAAAAATCACAAAAAATGGATATTGTTTAAATTTAAAAAAAAAACTGGAAAAGAGTAGAGTCTGCAAACTATAGTCTAATGCAGGGGTTGAGAACCTGCAGCCTTGAGGCTACATGTGTACCTCTAGGCCCTTAAGTGCAGCCCTTTGACTGAATCCAACCATGAATTGGCTCTACTTGAGAACCTAGAGGGCCATAGGTGGCTTGGAGGCTGCAGGTTCCCCATCCTGGTCTAGTAAACTTTAATTCCTAGCAAAATTTTTGAATGTGTTAATAAGGAGACAGCCACTAAATATTCAGTAAAGAAAAGGATAATTACAAAGATTCATCATGGCTTATTAAAGAACATGCCCTAGTAGGCAAATCTGATTTCCTTTTTTTTTTTTAAATCATATCACTAGCCTTGTCCACATAGAAATGGGAGATGCTGGAGATAATGTTTGCTTAGATATTAGCCAACTCTTTGACAAAGTTTGTGATGTTATTCTTATGAATAAGAAGGGGAAGTGTGAGACAGATGACAGTATGGTTAGGTAGGTTCAGATTGCATAGATATAATAAGTAGTGATTAATGTTTCAGTGTCAATTGGAGCAAGGTAGTATGACCTAGGGATCTGTAAATCTTCATCTCTATGCACCAATTTTTTCATCTGTAGCTTAGATAAAGGTACAAATGGCATCGTTATTAGATTTTTCAGATGACAGAAAGCTGGAACCAATAGCTAATACACAAGATAAGAGTCAGGATTCAAATAAATCTTGACAGTATAGACAGTAAAGCTGAATAGAATAAAATGAGATGTAATAGGAATAAATATAAAGACTCATCCTTGTAAGAATTGTCTTAAGTTCTCTAATACAAAATAAGAAAGCTGTAGTTAAATAGTAGTTTGTCTGAAAAAGATCTGGGAGTTTTAGTGAACTTGCAAGCTCAAAATGAGTAAATAATTTGACTTGGAATCCAAAAACACTAATGAGATCTCTAGCTACATCAACAGAGACATAGTATCCAGGACTCGGGAGGTGAAAGTCCCCCAGTATGTTGTCTGTCCTGATTACTTCTGGGGTGCCATATTCAATTCTGTATTTCATGTTTTAAGAAGGCCATTGATGAGGTGAGGGATATTCTTAGGATAGTGACCATAATAGTGAGAAACTTCTAACTCATAGCTTATAAGGAATATTATAGCCCAGAGGAGAGAAGCATTAAGGGGAGAACCTCTAGAAAAATAATAAAAGCTCATCTGTCTGACATTTAACACCCTTCACAATCTGGCTCTAAGCTTATCTTTCTAGGCTGATAGGCACATTACTTCCCTTCATACACTTCTATTCTAGCCAAAGTGGACCATCTGGTTTTTCCTGTAGAGACATTCCATCTCACATCACTTTGCCTTTTAGATATCCATTCTCTGCTTCTTGAAACCCCTTGGTCTTTTTGAGATTCACTTTAAGTGTTACTTTTTAATAAAAGACCTTTATAAATACCTCCAGTTATTAGTTCTTTCCTTCCCTGAGATTACTTTTTTATTTTGTATATATATAGCTTGGTCCTAATTAGTGTGAGGAATGAACCCTCTGAATTAGTTGCATTATTGAAATTCATAGTACATGTTTCCATTGGGCTAGAACCAGTGACCATATTTTAGGTAATTATAACTTTGAATAGTGAGAATTTGAATGCATGTGGCCACTTTAGGACATACATTATTTGCACCAATCAAGACCTAACTGCACTATATAATTATTCAATCAATCAGCAAACATTTATTTAAGCATTGTGCTAAGTACAGGGTATACAAAGAAAGTTAGTAATTATCCTTGACCTCTAGAAGCTTATATTCTAATGCTTACATTCAACATGTAATGATTAGGTACATCCAAGACGCATACAGAGTGAATGGAAGATATAATGTTAGACTTTAACAGCCAGAAGGATCAGGAAAGGCTTCCTGTAGAAGGTGGCATTTGAGCTGAGTCTTGAAGTAAGCCAGGAATTCTAAGAAGAAGAGATTGTTTCCTGTGAATAGGATCTAAGCTCCATGAGGGTAGGAACTCTTTTGTTTTTGTCTTTGTATCACCAATGCATGCCTAGCACATAATTTCTCAATAAAAATGTGAGTTAAATTAAATTGACTTGATTGCCCATGGTTAGTGGGCATAACCTGGATGAAGAACCAGAAAAAGAGATTGAGAAAGAATGGTCAGACTGGTAGGAAGAGAACCAAGAGAGAGTATTGTCCCAAAAACCTGGAGAGAAGTGAATATCAAGGAGAAGAGGTGACTGATTAAGTGGAAGGTTACAGAGAAGTCGAGAAGGATAAGGATTGAAAAATGACAGCTACAAGAAGCAGTGGATAGATAGAGGCACTTGGAATCAGGAAGACTTGAGTTTGAATCCTGCCTCATCCATTTCCTAGCTATATGAACCTGAGAATGTTACTGGACCTTTCTGTGCCTCAGTTTACTAATCTGCAAAATGGGACTAATAATCGCACCTACCTCACAGGGTTGTTGTGAGGATCAAAAATTTTTAAAAATGTAAAATGTTTTGAAAACCTTTTAGTGCTATATACATGTTAACTAGCCTTATTCTTATTATAAATGAATTGCAACTTCATTGCCAGTTGTTGAAGTTTTTAGGGCAATACAAAGTCCTTAACTTGCCATCCAAGACCCTCCACAGGCTAGTTCCAGCTTAGCCTTATTTCAAATTACTTCTCTTTCCATATGAATCGAGCCAAACTGGATCATTAGCTGCTCCCCAGATTCAACATACCACCTCCTGTCTGAGTATTTGTTCAGGCTGTGCCCCATGTCTGGAATGCACTCTCCCTTTCTACCTTTCAAAATTTTCCTCTTCCTTCAAGGCTCAGTTCAGGTGCCATCTGCCCTGCTTTTCTAGATTCCCCTGGCTATTCTCTCTTTCCTCAAGTTTTCCTAGACCCCTTTGCCTGGATTTAACTTTTACCCTCATCACTCCCTATCTTGTATCATACTTGTATTATCCTCATATCTTGTATTTTATTCTATTCTTTTGTTTCATTACCATGCGAAGGGTACTTTGGATTCTCGCCAGAGAATGCAAACTCTGGTAGGTTCTACTAATGTGGAAGGGCTTTGGCTATGAGATTGATAACAGACTGAATCTACTACTGTAGGACCCACCTAGATAAATATGGAGGGACCCATCACTGGAAGGTTGACTGATACACAAATTCTTTTGCCACGACAACCCACAGAACAAACAGATGAAATACAAAATGCTCGTCAGCTCTATGTTCCTTCCACTCCTACCTCTGCTTCTATGGTTACTGTATTAGTGCGTTTGAAAATGTGGGCAAAATATGCTAAGAATGGAATGTCTCTTCATGAATCTTTGTATTCTAACTATGAAATTCTTGTCCAATGACCAACACCTCAATCCGTCACTAGAGGAACTGAATCATATCAATATTGATATTCTTGCTATAAATGAATTGAAAAGATATAAGAAAATTGCAGCTGAATGGAAGGATGACTCATAGGTTCTTCTTGGAGAGGCAGATAAAAAGAGCTGACACAGTCAGTTTCATCCTGTTCCCAAAGGAAACAAGAGACATCATTTTATGTCACATTCGGTCATTTTGCCTTGCAGTACTTATGATGGTTATGAGAAAAAAGAACCATGAAGATTATTGCAACTTATGTATCCAACATCTGTTGTAGATGATGAATAGGCAGAGAAACTCACCAAAGAACTAAACAAGATCCTCTAAGCCAAGTCAATACATACATTAACATCTAGTGACTTCATTGTGGAGGAGAGCACAGGGAAGGGGAGGAGCATTGTACATTAAAAAATAGGTCAATTAGCAAAAAAAAAAATTTAAAAGAGAGAGAGAGATACCTTTCCAAATGGAGAGACGTGATAACCAAAGACAGCCATCAGTTTAATATGTAAAACCAATGTGCAAAATGGAGTATGATGGAGGAAGATTACGAACAATATTGCCTCACAAAGTGGTGAAGAGCAGTAGAGAAAAAAGTAAAATTGTAGAAAGCATGAGACCTAAATAGACCAGTTCATCTCAAGGGTATTTGTGGCTAAAACTGGAAAGAGGACAACAAATAAACAAAAAGTGGAATAGATTTATCAGAGTTCTTACAATGATCTATTTTCATCACTGATGATAGTAGAACCAAAATATATAGATGTAAAAAACCCTCCATACCTGATGTGTGATATAAAGAAATTCAAATAGGAATTTTAACAATCACATTGCAAAGGCTCTGCAGATGGACATGATCTGGGCTGTCAGCTGAATAGGAAGAGAAAATAGGCTAGATTGTATTTGGGAAATGAATCAGTTATTTTAATAATTCTCTGCTGGACCGTGTTCCTAAAATCTATTTAAAAAAAAGACCATTACTGTCCCATTGGTGCCATGTTGCTATGAATCACAGAATTTCGTAGTCTACAAGGAATCACAATTTTGGATTACCAAAAAGAATGGCAAGGTGGGCATAAGTGGCCTGCAGCATATTGCCAAGAAGGACTTAGGTACAAGTAATGGTGCAAAAACTATATCCAATTAGGACCTGTATAATCAGGAAATAGAGTGCAGCAAAAAGAATGATAATGGATGGCCAACCTGAGTGTTTCAACAATTACTACACACTGTTTGAAGACCTATAGGATGGATGGGACCTTCCAGGGTTGTGAGTAACAATATCATCATTATTGACTGATATTTATACAACATTCTGAGTTTACAAAACACTTCACGTAGATCTTTTTTATAATCTTGTTATAAGGCCACAAGATAGGTATTACTGGCATCAGTATTTTCTCAGTAGATCCCCTTTGGAAGATCTGTGGGATTATGTAGGCAAGAATCACATAGGATGAGAAGGGGTTGGCTTGCACTTGTGGAGCTAATACCTACATGACTGAGATCATTGCTCATTGAATTATTGATGTATAAGTGTCAATATGCTTGTTTATATGTCATACTTATATATTATATCTTTTGACTAAATGGTAAGCTCCTGAAAGGAAAGGCTCTGCAGTATTGTATCATTATGGCCCTAGTACTTAGCCCACTGCCTTGAACATAATAAATGTTTAATAAATGTTTGTCGAATTGAAGAAGATGCTAGGATTTTTTTTTATCACCATAGAGACAGTTTTATCCAATAGAGGTAAGATACTGCACTTGCTCCTATTTTGGAAACCCAAAGCAAGTCATTCAAGCTCTCTGGGCCTATTTCCTCAACTATAAAATAATAATACCACCTGTACTGCTTAATTCCTGGGGTTGTTGAAAGGGTCAAATGAGATCCCAGATCACTTTTTGTCTGGAAGAAACCTTAAAGATTATCTAGTCCAATCCCTTTATTTTATAAGTGAAGAAACTAAGACCTGAAGTTACTAGCAATAGGATTTGAATTCAGGTCTCCAGACTCCAAATCCAGTACTCTTTCCTCTACCTTAGGTTGTCCTTTGTAGGCATCAAGAACCATAAAAATGTTAGTTAATATTATTATGAAGCATTTTCATCCCAAAGTAGATTGTGCCACCTCTGTGATAGAAAATATTTGGAGTTAAAGGCTGAACTGGGGATGAAGATGGTTTGGTTGTTGAGGACAGAGAAGTGGTTGAGTTTTTAAGCCAGTGGGGTTTGAATTTTGCCTGCAGAGATACAGAGCAGGTACTTGTTATGTCAAGGATCACTCAGTCCTATGAATGATTCCTCTCACTAATGCTAAGCCATGAATCATTGGTCTGTGGTACTGTAAAATTAACATGCACAGTGCTATAAATAACTCATCTGTAATGGGCTGTCATTGATGGCTTTTTGGAAAGGCTTGACTCAGGAGTAAGAGTTTTAATGACTGTAATTGAAATTAGATGAAAAGCATCAGTGTTGGGCTTTTCTCTGACCCATGCGAGGACAAATTCCATCATACGTCAAAACAATTATGCCATGTCAGGCCTGAGGGACAAGACGGTGCTGTACCATCTCTCTAATACCTCCTGACTATGGTCTCCTGAGTCATCTGTTAGTGAGTGATAGGAAGTCAATTCTTTCCCTATCTAGTATCTTCACAAAGAGCAGTGGTCTAGCTAGGAACATCTATTGGTGATAAAAGTACCACATCCAGTGCTTTGTAGTTGACAAAGGACTTCCCTCATTAAAACATCAATAGTTCTGTGAGGCAGATAGTATAAATCTTATTATTCCCATTTTTGGGTAAGAAAAACTGAGGTTCAGATTGATTAAGAGGCTCACCTATGCTCCCATGATTGGTAGGTGAATTGTGAGGTCAGGTTTCAAGTCCAGGTCTTCTGATGCTAAGTCCAATGGTCTCTCCAGGGGCCTGGCTTTGGAAAGCAAAGTTATTCACTGCCAGATCCCTACTACTATCAAGGGGCAGGATCATTATTCATAAAATCCATGGACATAGGATCTCAGGGGTGATAGAATCATTGATCTAGAACTGAAAGGCAATTTAGAGAAGTCCAACCCATTTTTACAGATGGGGAAATTGAGGCTCAGAAACTTGAAGCAATCTGCCCAACACACAGGAAGTGTCAGAATAGGAATTCAAATCTGGAATTTTGGCTTCAAATCTGGCCCACTTTCCATGGTACTAGACAGTCTTATTGTACAGCACACATTATTCATCCCAAATAGATGATAAGTCTATTTCCAACTCCTGTTGATTCTACCTTCCCAACATCTCTTGTCTTTCGTCTTACATTGCCAGCACCCTGGTACAGGCTCTCATCACCTCGCTCCTGGACTACTGCAAAAGTCTGCTGATTGTTATCCTTGCCTCCACCCTCTTCTACTGCAATCCATCTTCCTCTCAGCTTCCAAGTTGATCTTTCTAAAGTATACTGACCATGTCACCTCTCCTACTCAGCAAAGTTTACTGGCTCCCTATTACCTCTAGGATCCAGTATGTTTAGCTTTTATTTAGCTTTTAAAGCCCTTGACACCCTGGTTCCTTCCCAGGGCCTTCTATGACCTAGTGACACTGACTTCCTTGGTGTCATTCACATATAATAAGCAATAGCTAACATTTATATGTTGATTTGCAAAATCTTTACATGTATTATCTCATTCGATCCTGATAGCAATCTTGTGAACCGTTGTTACTCAGTTATTTCAGTTGTGTCTGACTCTTTGTGACCCCATTTGGGGTTTTCTTGGCAAAGATACTGGAGTGATTTGTCATTTCCTTCTCCAGCTCATTTTGCAGATGAGGGAACTGGGCAAACAGGGTTAAGTGACTTACCCACGGTTGCACAGCTAGTAAGTGTCTGAGGCCAGAGTTGAACTCAGGAAGATGAGTCTCCCTGACTCCAGGCCCAGCACTCCATCCACTGTGCCACCTAGTTGTCTCATTTTACAGATGAAGAAACTAAGGCTGAGAATAATAATTAAGTGACTTGCCCAGAGTCACTTGGCTAGTAGTGTTTGAGTCAGGATTCAAAAGAAGGACTTCCTGATTCCACGTTCAACACTTTATCAGGTAACTGCTACATGATACTCCATCTCCTGATTTGATGACTTTTCACTGGCTGCCCCCTATGCCTAAAATGTTTTCCCTCTGCTTTTCTGTCTCTTGACTTCCTTCCAGTTGTAGTACAAATCCCACTTTCTGCAAGAGTTCCCCAGTCAATTTTAATACCTTCCTCTATTACCTCTAATTTGCCTTGTATAGATCCTGGATGCTCCTAATTTTTTACATGTCTCTCTCATTAGAATATGAGTTCCTTGAGGGCAGGGACTGTTTTTGCCTTTGAATTTCCAGAACTTAGAACACTGCAGGCACTGTTAAGCATGTAGCAAGCTCTTATTGATGCTTGTTGACTTGAATTTTTAAAGATCTGCAGGTAAAGAATCTTCATGATTTCTTTGGTCACTTGCTCCTGTATCTAACAACAATTGCTGGTTAGAAATTCTTCCGTATGTTTAACCTACATTTCCTCTCTTTTGATTAAAACTCTTAATCCTTAAGCAGTCTTGTATAATGCAGCACATTCATCACTAATGGGGGAATAAATACAGCCAAAGAGGAGCATGGGGTTAGCTTTATTCCATTGACCTGCTCTCATTCCAAGCTGCTTTCTCTAAGCCAATTTAAATCAGGAGTGGAAGTTCTGAGAGAGCTAGTTAAAGAGTATTTAAAACCAGGCTATAAAATGTTTCAGTTTTCCCTTTTCATTTTTCTGCTTGCGTTGAAGAGTCCTTCAAGTGTTTCATTTCAGGTGATGCTCTGTGCCTACATTATCAGTGAGCTTTTTCACAAGACTTAGGCCTAGATTAATCCATGCTGCATACCTCTCATTCCTCTCTCCTTCCCCTGCCCCCTATCTCCAAACCTATTACCTGATATCTAATTACAATTCAGGGATCCAGGAAACCTCCTTCTATAAAGGATTATCTGATATTGCATGGTATAGTAGGAAGTGCACTGGATTTGGAGTCATCTGACTTTTTCCAGCTAGGTGATGCAATGGATAGAGTACAGGGTCTGTAGTCAGGAAGACTCCTCTTCCTGAACTCAGATCTGACCTCAGATACTTACTAGCTATGTGACCCTGGGTAAGTCACTTAACCCTATTTGTCTCAGTTTCCTCATCTGTAAAATGAGCTGGAGAAGGAAATGGCAACCTATTCTGGTATCTTTGCTAAGAAAACCCCAAATGGGGTCATGAAGAGTCAGACACAACTGAAATGACTGAACAACAGAGACCTGGGTTTAAATCCTAGCACTGTTCCTTGCTACCCACGGGATATTTGGCAGGTCATTTAACTTTTCTGAGTCTTGGTTGCCTCAGAACTAAAAAGAGAGTGGACTGAATAGCCTGTAGGGTCTCTTCCAGTTTTAACTATATGATCCTATTTTCCTTTCCCAAACTCATCATTAAGAGCAGGTGGCTTTTGAAGGAATTACCAGGTTCTCAGTCCCTCTCAATCTCAAGAGGCTGAAATCTTTGGAAACCAATAGCTTGCCTTGCCCTTCTTTCAAATTTTTCTGCCCCTAGCCAGCTGGCCAGGGAGTCAGCCAAAGAAGTTGGATTCATCCACACCCCCAGGCCTCATGTCTCCCCAGCTGAGCCCCCATCATGCCAGCAGAGGTTTGCAAATGAGCACACAGCATACCTTTGTTCATGCACTGTGTCACCAGTCTCTACTCAGAGGCAGCTCCATAATCCCCCTGTGAAAAAATAACAAGGCCCACATAGTATTGTGTACATGGGCTAATTACACGTAACAAAACAGGTCCTCTCAGGAGAGAAGGAGTGTTTGGTAGTAAATTAAGAGATGCAAAAGCCACCGTGAGCAGTGCTGATTAATCCAACTCTCTAGCAATGGGGAAGCATCCTTGAGAACTGGGTTTGCAGTTGATGATAATTATATTCCAACTATGGGGGCTTCTCATGTATGCTGGCTTTTGTGTGGAGAGGGGAATGTGGCTGGGATGGTGAATACAAGGCTGATTTTTTCAAGGCCATATTGATTGACTAGAAATTACTTAAGGAAAACACTAATATTTCATTAAATATTGTGGTATTCTCTGCACTACAGCTTAAAACCATTGCCCAACACCCATCTTTCTCCAATGGGAGACCTTGGTTCATTTACAAACACTAATTTAGATTTTCTAAAAAAGACCAAAAATTTACCTACTTCACCAAGCCTTTTAATTTTTTTTTCCTATTTGCCCTCCCTCCTCAGCACCATGCACTCAGGGCCCGTTGATGGAACCTAAGAAAGAATAAGTCTGGTCACGTTACTCCTCTGATCAAGAATCTTCAGTGGCACCCTCTTATCCTTAGAGTGAAAACCATACTACTAAGTTTGGCATTGAAAGCTTTGTCTATCTGATTCTAGCACACTGTTTCCAACCCTATTCCATATCACCATGGCCTAGGAGCTATTCCCTGAGCTCAGGTTTCTATGTCTTCCTGGAATGAACTTTCACTTTAATTCCACTTCTTAGAATTTCTAACTTCATTTGAGGCTCAACTCATGTGTACTATCAGTCTTGCCTGATCTGATGCCTTAGTTGTTTTGCCCTATAAGTTTTAGCTCATAAATGTATGTTTACATTCTATATCCTGCCCCCAGTCCCCCAGAATGCATGCTCCTTGAAGCCAGGAATTATTGTGCTTTGTCTTTATATCTCTAGTACCTAGTACTGGTAACCACTTAAAAATGCTCCTTGGATCAGATTGGATATCAAGGATCATATTTACATAGCAGTATAACGTGGTACTTCTTTACCACAACCCTGTGACCAATGTAGTGCAAGTATTATTATCCCCATTTGACAGATGACAAAACTGATGCTCTAGTAAGCATAGAACTTGGGATTTGAACCCAGGTCCCTTGACTTCAAGTTTAGTGTTCTATCCGTTGTATCATACTGGAAGGCTAAAAGAGAGAAATGAAAAGTATATATACAAATTTAAAAAGTATGCATAACACAGAAATATTCAAAGTCATAATAAATGTCTATTGAACTATACAAGTTATAGCTGTAAAGATACATGCACAAACATCCTGTATGTAACTTGTTTGCACATATCTGTTTGCATGTTGTCTCCTCTGTTAAACTATGAGCTCTTGAGAGCATGGATGGTCTTTATGACCTTTCGTTATGCTCTGGTGCTTAGCACAGTGCCTGGCACATAGTAGATGCTTAATAAATGATTCTGAACTGACTGATCTAACTGACTTGGGGCTGATTGGGAGAAACTCATGAAGAGTATGAGTCTTAACCAAAGTTTAAAACAATAGATGATGGTGGGGTAAGTTGCATGCAAAGGATAACAGTTTTGCTTGCCTAGAGAGTGAGTCTCTTTATTCTTCCATATTTATGAATGCTATAGTACTTTAAGAAGGAGGATCCCTCTGTGAGAGGCATCATGGACTGAACTATGAATCAATGTACCTGATTTTTTCTCTTTGCCCTTTCACTAGGCGGGTAGGTGGCACAGTGCTGGGTCTGAGTTATATTCTGCCTTCAGTCACTTACTACCTGTATGACCCTGGGCAAGTCACTTAAACTCTGACAGCCTCAGTTATTTCTTCAGCTATAAAATGGGGATAATAATAGCACCTATCTTCCAGGGTTATTGTGAAGATCAATGACATAATATTTGTAAAGTGTTTAGCTCAGTGCCTGGCTCATAGTAAGCATTTAATAAATGCTTGGGTTTCCCCACCTCCATTCCTTTCCTTTACCCCAGAGGGTGTTTTGGGCATGTCAGTTAACTCCTGGGGCCTCAGTTTTGTCATTTCTAGAACAAGGTGGATAGACTAGATCAGGGGTGGGGAACCTGCGGCCTAGAGGCCACATGTGGCCCTTTAGGTCCTCAAGTGATGCCCTTTAACTGAATCCAAACTTCACTTTTTCATTCATTACTGTGTTTGGATTCAGTCAAAGGGCTACACTTGAGGACTTAGAGGGCTACATGTAGCCTCCAGGCTGAAAGTTCCCCACTCCTGGAGTAGATGAAGCTCCTTTTGCTCTACTATGTATAGCATGGTGACTGTGACTTTGGAAACTTCAGGGTATATATGAATTCTACAGAAATCTCCAATCTTTTATGAATTAGCTGTTTGGATAAATCACTTTATCTCTCCAGAACTAATAATTTTCATTATCTTTAAAATGAGCTTGGACTAGTTGGCCTCAGAATTCTCTTTTGGCATTAAGATGCTTTCTCTCCCTAGAATTTGTCCCTAATAGACACTCAGTAAATATTGAATGAAGGGGATACAAATAGAAAATTGAGTAAGGCTTTTGAAACCAGTCTATGATTAAAAGCCACAATACCTTTCCTTTGGTAAATAGTAAAACAGTTAGATTAAAAATGAAAGCTGACGGACAACTGGGCCCAAAGAGCAATGATTAACATCAATCTAGAATAATATCTCTAGTAAGGCATTACAGAGTACAGGGTCCATTCCATTCAATATTTTAATCAATGACTCACATGAAAGCAAGGATGGAAGGTTTAACAAGTTTTCAGGTGACACAGAGCTGTTATCCTATAACAAATAGGGTGATAGAATTGGGATCCCAAAAAGAAATGGAAAAACTAGACACATTTAATAAGATAAAGTTTAATATGGATACTATAAAGGCCTATGCCAGGGTTCAAAAACTTAACTGTACAAGTAGGTTGGGGGAAGTGTGGCTAGACAGCAATTCATGTGAAAAAGTTAAGGAGTTCTGAGTGGACTTCATATGAGACAAAAGTGTGATGTGGCACAAGAGAAAGGGCATAACTCCTGGGCCAAAGTCTGGAAGAGGCATAAAAGAATGAAATGCCGGGCACAGGTAGGGATTATCATTGGAAAGTAACAGGGATGTTTCTTTTATCAGAAGGAAGGAAGGAAAGTAGGAAGGAAGGAAGGAAGAAAAGAAGGGAGGAAGGAAGAGGGAAACATTTATTTAATGCCTGCTATATGCCAGTCACTATTTTAGGTGCTTTACAAAAATTCACTCAGGAGGAGAGAGTAGACAAGGATGCTAAAAAGTTATGGTAAAATGGGACGTGGGCTAACAGATTTTAAGTAGGGGACTCACTCTTCACGATAGGTATCTCTAAATACTTGAAGGGCTATCACCAGGAAGAGCAATTAGATTAGGTGCGTTTGGTGACCAAACTAGCAGCGACGGGAAAGAACTAGAAACCATGGATCCTCATTGAAAAGAGGCAAATTTAAAAAAAAAGAAAAGGGGCAAATTTAGGTTTATTAGAAGGAAAAACTTCTAACAACTAGAACTATATGCAAGTGGAACAGACTGCCTCAAGAGGTAGTGCATTCCCTTTCATTGAAGATCTTGAAACAGAGACTGGATAACCAACTGTCAGGGAGGCTATGGAGAAAATTACTCTTTAGGTATGGATTATGATAAAATGATCAGTAGAATTCCATCCAACTCTATGATTTCATGACTAATTATAGGCTAGATGACTACTTGTTGGGTATGCCATAGAGGATTTTTTTTTTAATGGATTGGACTAGTTGGTCACTAAGGTCCCTTTCAACTGAAATTCTGTGATCCTTTGGGATCTCGTGGTAAGAAACCAGGTCATGTGTTCTAAGTGTTTCTAAGTGTGAGTGCCTGGGGATCAGAGAAGAGAACATTTTTTTGAATAGTAATTGTGGGAAATGAGAGAAAGTTTTAATAAGGGTAGAGTAGAAGAAGGCAGTGCAGTATGAGAGAAAGAATACTACATCTGGAGAGGACCTGGATTCAAATCCCAACTCTGCTACTTACTACCTATGGAGTCTTGGGTAATTAACGTATCTCTGGGTCTTAATTTCCGCAATTTTAAGGTAAGGGCATTGGACTAGATGCTCTTTAATGTCAAACTTCTCTGTACCTCAGTTTTCTTATCTGTAAAATGAGATGTTTGGACTCACTGACCTCTATGGTCCCTTTCTGATCTAAATCTACAATTCTTTGAACTAATCCTGTGAACTAATCCCAAGAAGTCCTGAAGGCTGCAGACAGTCAAGCAGTAGCAAGGGCCCAGCTAATATTATGAATAATAAAAATAATAATAACTACCACATACATAGTGCTTTAAGGTTTACACAGTATTCTTACAAATATCTTATTTTGTCCTCACAACAGCTCTGGAAGGTAGGTGTTACTGTTATCCTCACTTTATATATATAAAACAGAGGCAATCAGAAGTTAAGTGACTTGATCAGGGTCCCACAATTATTTAAGAGCCTGCATCTAAATTTAACTCAGGTCTTCCTAACACCATGGCCAAAGCTCTATCCACTGTGCCCTGTAGCTGCCAGTTATTAGGTGAAATTAATGCATGTGCTATGAATTTGTAGCTGATGAAATCAGCTTGAATTTATGATTTTCTTTAGTGAGATTCAATAGGGATGAAGCAGGAGTGAATGACCTAGGTGGAGGTTGTTTGGGGAAGAGGAGTCACAAATAAGTAATAGGTGAAGGTCGAGAGGACAAAGAATTCAAGAGTGAATGTTCCCATTGATATGTAGAAACAGCAGACCAAATGGTCAAATGAACATAGAAGCAGTGGGGAAAATGTCATCAGCTAATAAGGATGGGTCAAGGGAACAGAAAACACAATAAGATCAAAGAGTAGGTTTGGTGTCAGTGAGAAAGGAGGATAGGAAAAAATGATAAGAATGTAAGGTTGGAGAGTGAAATTTCAAATTCATAGGAAAAATGGGTGGAAGTTACCGATTTAGACTTAGTATAAGAAAAATCTTCCTAAGAACTAGAACTGCCAAGAGTAAAATGAGCTGCTTCTACAGCCAATGACTTCCCCATCAAGGGAGGACTTCAGATAGAAACTGATTGACCAATTGTCAGAGGTATTATAGTGAGCATTGTTGTTCAGGTCAGGTATGGGTTATACTAGATAACCAGTGCGATTCCTTCCAATTTTAGGAATCAATTTAGCAAGGATTTATTAAGAATCTACTATGGGCAAAAAGACAAAAATCAAAATAGTCCCTGCTCTCAAGGTGTTTACATTCGCAATTCTACCAATACCTTTCAAGACAGGTGCAAGATGAAACAGACTGCCAAAGAGTAGGAGGAAGTTAGAAGTGTCAGATTCTGGCATAGAATGGAGCCTTCTGGTATCTACTCTAGCTTGTGACAAGAAGTTGGAGCTTGGGATAACCTGGGCTCAATATTGCTTCCTTTAACTCCTCAGTGCCTTACTTTTTGAAGACTCCACTCTACTTTAGACACTCCTGTATTTCTTGGGATAAGATAGTTCATAGGGCCATAAGTTTACAGAGGCTGCTAGGTGGTAGAGTGGATAAAATGATGGCCCTGGAGTCAGGAACACCTGATTTCAAATCCAATTTCATATACTTACTAGCTGTGTGACCCTGATTAAGTCACTTAACCTCCATCTACCTCAATTTCTACATCTTTAAAATGGAGATAATAAAAACACCTGCCTTCCAGGGTTGCCTACCAACCTTGCCCAAGGTAGATGGATCCCTGACCTCTATTGTACAAGCACATTCCCCTTCTATAGTCCTATAATCCTACAAAAGCTATGTAATGAATTTCCACAGCAATGGCAAAGAGCTTCAGTGAGAAAGAAGCTGTGTTTTGAATGTTTTAATATACAGAAATTGACACTCATCTACTTCAGTATTCAAAAACCCTCTCTCTGGAATAACAGAACAATGCCTCCTCCTTCTCTAAATTTTCCTTGCTCACTACCACGAGCTGCTGTTGTGAAGCCAATCCTTCTGTCATAATCCTTTATTTTTACCTCTCCCCCAGTTTGTAAATCATTTTCTTTCTCTAAAAGATTAGAATGTGGTAAAAGCTGCAAAGTGGCTAAGAAAATGGGCCCTCTGTGAGTCAACAGATCTGCTCCCCATGTGTCTTTGAGTCATATGTGCTGAGGCCCCTTGACACCAACCAAGTTTTCCTCCTGGTAGCAAGATTGAAGAACACGTTGTGCTGTGGTGGTTTGCTTCCACCCTCCATGGCCTGCATCATTTACAGCCTTGCCCAAACACCTGAGAGAGTATCTCAAGTCTGATTTTATTTTTCCTTTTTGGCATGAGCCAAAGCACGAAACCTCTATTTAACTAGACATTCTTGAAACAGGGGTAAGTACCAAAAAAAAAAAAATAATAACCCAGAGCAGAGAAAGATTCTTTTGAGGAGGGAAGGGGGACATCATGAGGAGAAAACTCCAACGTCAGGGGACAAGAGCCTGTTGGTGAGAGAGTCCAGACACTGACTCTTGGTGGGATACAGAAACCTCAGGATACCAGGATCTATGTTGTTGAGAAGGCTGATGCTGTAGGGTGATGTTGGGAGGGGTAGGAGCTTACCTAAGATGGAGCTAATTATTTTTGTTAACTAGAAGCTAAGGTTAGTTTTTTGGGTTTGCCTTTTTTTTCATGCACATACTGTCAATACTTTTCAAATTTCAGTGGCCTGAGGCAAAGCCCCGGTCAGTGTATCTTTGTTATAACCCTGTTCCCACAGTCTTATTCACATAATCTGAAGAATTAATGCTGTTTTATAGTTCTAGAATTCTAAGTGAGAGACTATGTGGTATAGTGGAAAGAGCATTTGACTTGGAGATGGAAGACCAGAATTTTTGTCAGTTATATCACTTATTAGCTGTGTGACTATTAGCAGGTCATTAACCTCTCTGAATCTAAGTTTCAAATCTGCAAAATGGAAATAATAATAATAATAATAAAAATGATGATAATGACAATGGTGATAACAATAATGATTATACTTCTTTCCTTCCAGGGTTATTGCAAGGAAAACACTTTGTAAGTTTGAAAAGTCCTATAGAAATATGAGCTAAATGACTTGTTAATGCAAATGCTAATCTGAATTTAAAGAATATGTTATTCCAGTTGTGCCAGCTTGCAGTCCTGTTTCTCTGTTTCCAAAGTATTCACCTCATGTTCCTTTTCTTCAATACTCTTATTTCATTTTATTCTGCCTTATTGAACCTGACAGTATGAGGTTGGTCTGGTCCAGCTTGAAAATGATACATAGGCTGGTCTTTAATGGCACAGTCAACAACTATAAGATTTGGGCAAAACAGAAATTCCCAAACTTGACAAATCAAGAAATTGTCTTCAGAGAACTTTTCATTCCTTCTTTTCCAGATCATCACTGCCCAAAAGCTTGAGATGACGTAGAAGGTATTGCACTAGGTGCCAAGGCCTAATGATGCCAACACTGTGATATTCCTTGGAGCAAACTCTGCAGAGGAGAAGGACCCAGCATCCCATGCTACTTCTAGGAGCCAAGGGACGTAGTCAGAGACCATTAGCAGAAGCTGTTTCTCTCATCTTCTTAGCTGCTGGTGTGCCTTGGGAGCTAAGGGACCTCTGAGACCCAGGATGAGTGGAGCACTGTTTCCCTTAGAAAGCCTGGATCTGAGATTTCAAAGCAAGCGCAAGGCACAGAATTTCTGTGTCTTTCTAGAAGCAGCCACATCCTTGACTCTGTGAAGTTGGAACTGGTGAATGGATCTCATTGCTTCCAAAAGAAGATTCCATTTGGGACATCTCTGGCTGTAGTTACTAGGGCATTACATTATGTCCAACAAGAAATCAGTAACAATACCTTTCCTCCTCCTTAAACAAGAAAGCAAGTTAGGGTGGATAGATTGAGGAGAAGGGGTTGTCCCTGGTAGTCCCATTCTTCCATTATTTCTCTTATTTCCCACCTTATTTAGGCCTCAGAATCTTCAATATGAAAAGAATGAGAAGGAAAGATTATGGAATTGGTGGGACAATAGGAATAATCTAGTCTAATCTCATCGTTTTATAGATGAGGAAGCAGGCCCAGAAAGCTTCAGTGACTTACCCAAGATCAATCAATCAATAGCACTAATTAAATGCCTACTATGTTTCAGGCACCATATCTAGGCTCTGGGAGTACCAAAACAAAAATGCAATTGTCCTTAATCCTCAAGGACTCTGCTAGCAAGGGGAAACCCCCCACCCCCATATATATACATACATACATACACACACACACACACACACACACACACACACACATATATATAGCTTGAAAAATTCTTGATGGATGTAAGTATATACTATATCTGTACTCATATATATGTGTGTGTGTATATGTCTATATGTGCATGTGTGTGTGTGTGTGTGTATACTGGAGTGGTTTGCCATTTTCTTCTTCAGTGGATTAAGGCAAACAGAGATTAAGTGACTTGCCCAGGGTCACACAGATAATAGGTGTCTGAGATCACATTAGAGCTCAGGTCTTCCTGGCTTCAGGTTTAGTGCTCTATCCACTGCACCACTTAGAGGCCATATGTATACTATATGACCTTTAAATCCCTTATGATCTTTCTATAGGTATATGTGTATGTGTATGTGTATATATACATATATACATGTAGACATACACACATACATACATGGGGTTATGTGTCTTTTCTCCTCTCTCAAAGTCAGCATGGCATAACAGAAGGAATATTTGTCTTAGAGTTATGAGAGACTTGATTTTGAATTCTGGCCCTGACTCAAACTGATCTTGGACCCCAGCTTCCTTAACCATATAATAGGAATAATAACACTCACATTACAACCCACAGTGTTGTAAAGAAGTTGCTGTGTAAACGTCAAAGCACTTCAGAGCTGTGTTATTATTATTATTTGTGCAGCACATCACTGTGACGTAGAACTCTGGAAAGCCATGCCAGCAGAGCCCAAACTCCATTAGGTCTTATCAAGCTGGAGAAAACTCTTGAGTACGAATGGGCTTGGCAATGGACTGTGTATCATAATCATGATAATGATAGTAACATAATAGCTAACACATTGAACACTTTAAGGTTTGCAGAGCATTTACATATACCCTCACAACAACCCTCTGAGGTATGCAGTGATTAGCATCCCCATTTTAAGAATAAGTAAGCTGAAGATGAGAGAGGCTAAATGCTGTGTCCAGCATCATATAAAAGCTAGCATTTATATAGTGCTTTAAGGTGTTCCAAACAATTTACAAAAATCGTCTCATTTAATCCTCCCAACAATCTTGGGAGGCAGATGCTTGCTATCATTATCCCAATTTTACAGATGAGGAAACTGAGGCAGTCAGTGTGTAAATGATTTGCCCAAAGTTTTATAACCAATAAGTATTTGAGGCTGAATTTGAACTCAGGTCTTCCTGATTCCAGGACCACTGCTCTATTCACTGTACCACCTAGCTGCCAACTACTAGACATATAGCTGGAAAGTGTCTGAGGTAGGACAATTGAACTTGGCCCTTACTGATTTCAAGTCCAAAACTCTATTTATTAGATTTATCATCAGGTAATCGACCACAATAACTCTTTGCAATTATTTACTGAGGTATTCAAGGGTTGTGATCAATGAAATCATTGATCTTTTGAATCCTTTAGCTTCTCCCTGACACAAAGACCTATCTTTTTAGCCTGAGTGTTCTTCTAGGTACACTACAGCTGCAAATCATAGAATACCACAATATTTTAATCATGAAAGTTGTGGGATACCCAGTGGGTAATGGTGGATGTGAATAGTCTATAACATGTTACCCATGAGGAGCTGTGCAGGAGAAGAGGTGTGGAGGATACCATTAAAGGGTGTAGGACCAGAAAGGAGGAGGGGCAGTCATGTAGTGAAAGTAAGGCATAACATACAAACTTTATGATTTATAGACATGTCCATAATGTCAAGAGAGCTAGAAAAAGGCCTCCAGCCCATTAGATGGACTCTCATGGAGTGTTTACAGGAGACCTTAGAAAAGATTAGCACAGGAAAAAGAAGTGTGGAGGGGCAATAATCTCAATGGTGCCTGTGCCCAATGAGTTCATATACCCCTTCTACTGGACTGGACTATGTTGTCTAATACTTTAAGGCAGAGGTCATGTCTTATAATCAGGTCTCAGAGTAATAATTTCCACAAAACGGTCATTCAATAAACCCTTGTTGATGTGTTGATAAACTTCTCCCAAAGCTTTACCTTCTAGATGGCTCAAAACTTTTAGAATTTTCCAGGTAACTCTCCATTTTCCAATATTAGCTAAGCTTGGTTTTGAGTCCATGCAACATCATACCTTGGTTTTTCCGCATACCCTACCCTATGTGCTTTTCAGCTTCCTTTTGTGTATTGTCTCCCTTCATTAAATTTTAAACTCTTTGAATACAGAGATTGTCTTTCTTTCTCTTATTTGTATCTCCAGTGCCCTGTTGTCTCTTTGATCATCAACACAAAAGAACATAGATCATATAGCTTTCAGGGATAGGAGTGATAGAAGTTGCCAATTTACCCCAAGAAAGAAGAATGAAGAGATGTGACCATCTGGCTAGACTCTCAAGAAGAAGAAGAGGTAGATTATTTTGTTGTACTAAACAGAGTCTGGAAGCTGTTTGTAGGCTAAAGTACTTGTATTTTACAATTTCATTCTAACAAACACATTTAGCACCTATTATGTTCAGAACACTGTGCTAGGCATTTGCGGGGAGCAGAGACTGAGAGATATGGTACCTGCCCTTCTGGATCTCAAAATATAATAGGGGCTATGATGTGTAAATAAAACTACAATATTCAGTAGGAAATAAGAAGAATACAAGAAAGGTACAAGATGTACTATAAGGTCTGAAGAGAGAAAAATAATTTCTGACTTGGGTTTAAGGGAAGGAAGATTTAGTGTTTGAGGTGAGTCTTGAAGGCTGGATGAATACTTGAGCATGTTGGAAAGAAGATTCTTGGGGAGGCACAGATTGGAACAGGTAGCTTCTGATGGCCCTTCCCACTCTGGGATTATCAAGAACCAAGAGCAAGAGTTCTTAACCCGAGGTCCACACACCTTCCCCAAGGGTCCATGGAAAGATTTTAGGGAGTCCATGAATGGATGGGAAAAAATCCATTTTCACTAACATCTATCTGAAATTTAGTATTTCTTTCAATTATGAATAAAAAAAATATTCTGAGAAGTAGGCTTCACCAGATTACCAAAAGGGTCTATGACACAAAAAAAGGTTAAGTATCCGTGCATTATATGGTTGTCTGGATGTGGGGTATGTAACCAGAACAACACTGAGGTTCTTTGAGGAAGGGCTGTTGTTGTTTAATGAAAGGAAGGAAAGTCAGAGAGTTCAGATGAGTTATTCTTCCCTTCTCAGTTCTGGAAGGAACTTTAGGGACTATTTAGTCTAACTCCCTCATTTTCCAAAAGAAGAAAGTGAGGCCCAGAATACTAAAGTAATATGCCCAAAGTGATGCCGCTAATGCATGTAAGAGCCAGAACTCAAGCCCACATTTTCCAAATCTGGTCTTGCATTCATTCTTTTACACCGTTTTGGCTCCCAAATAACTGATTTCTTTGCTTCTGCCCTTCATTCTCCCCTAGTTCCAACTTCAATCTCTCAAATGAAACCAAAGATGATTAACAGGGAATATAAAAAAATATGGGATTCCTTCCATTCCCTGATTATTATATATTTGGTGTGTCACCTGCACATTCTCATCTATGCAGTCTGTGAGCAGATTAGAAGTTCCTCATGGTTAGAGAACATGTCAAACCCCATAAGGTCCCCAGCACAGTGACTTGAATGGGAAAACAAATATTTATTGATGCTGACAGTTGTGAAGCAACTAGAGTTTCAGCTAAAAATGTCAGCATTAGGAAGGGAGAGACTGAGCCGTGCTAAAAAGCATCCACACTTTCCATCTTAAGATCCATCTCTCTCTGCTTAGATTTCTAGGGTGTATCTGTGTTGGGGAGGGATGTTGGAAGGTGTTTCAGGTGACACATTTCTTTTCTGTCTTTTCATCTGTGTTGGGGACTTCCCAAAGCAACTTCTCAATCTGATCTCCTCTGGGAGATTGCCTCCTGTACATCTGTCTAGTCGTACCATCTGGACCATCAACACCATCAATGCACCATCAACAGAACCAGTGGTTGGGTTTCTGAAGGCAGACCAGAGGGGGAATAGCAATCTCAAGTACCATTAAAAGGTCCAGAAGAATAGTGGGTGACTGATAGCTTGGGGGGAATAGGTGACATGGGTCAGGATATGTTCCTTTACAGAGCTAAGGGGAGGGGCAAGTAGTTGTTGCAACCCCAAAAGATAAACAAGTTAAAGTGGTAATTGAAGGCCTCATGGTGGGCACAGACAAGCTGCTGTGTGTGACTTTCCTGGGAACCTTCCAACACAGGAAACTGCTGTTACCTATTGAAATAACCTTGGTGAAATAGCAAAATGGCAAACAATATAGCTGTAATGACAGGAAACAGGACTGTGTTTGACTAGTAGAAGAGGCGGTCAGTCACAAGACAAAATCAATCCATCAATATTTATTAAGCACCTACTATGTGCTAGGTTCTGGGTTAAGCTCTGGGGGGACAAAAGAGAAAAAAGGCATTCCCTATCCTACAACATGCAAACAAATATGTTCAAACAAGCTATGTACAGGATAAATAGGAAATGATTAATGAAGGAAAGGAACTAGAATGAAAAGGGACTGGGAAAGGCTTTCTATAAAAGATAGAATGTAGGGGCAGCTAAGTGGCGCAATGGATAGAGCACCAGCCCTGAAGTCAAGAGGAACTGAGTTCAAATCCAGTATCTGACCAAACACTTGATACTCATTAGCTGTGTGACCCTGGGCAAGTCACTTAATTCCAATTGCCATAAAAAAAAAGAGAGATAGAATGTAATTTAGAACATAAGGGAAGTCAGGAAAGGCAGTCAGTTTAGATTAGGAGGGAGACCATTTCAGGCATGGGGGACAGCCAGATAAAATACCCAGAACATTAGGAGGCCAATGTCACTGAATCAAAGAGTATGTGTTGGGGAGTAAAGTGTAGAAGATTGGAAAGGTAGTGGAGGTGAGGTTGTGAAGGGCTTTGAATATCAAACAAAATGTTGTGTTTGATCTGGAGGTGATGGGGAGCAGGAGTTTCCTGAGTAGGGGAGTGACAAGGTTAGACCTGCCCATTTTGGTGGCTGAATGGAGGATGGTTTAGAGGGGCAGAGGCTTGAGGCTGGCAGATCTCACAAGCGATTGAAATAAGTGATGGAAGCCTACGCTAGAGTGGTGGTAGTGTCAGAGAAGAGAAAGGAGCATATTTGAGAGATGTTGCAAAGGTAAAAATCCACAGATTTTGACAACAGCTTGGATGTGGAGGGTGAGAGATAGGATGAGTAGAGGATGATGCCTACATTGGGAGCCTGAGGGACTGGGAGGATAGTGTTACTGTCTATGGTAATAGGGAAGGTAGGAGGAGGAGAGAGTGTAGGGGGAAAGATGATGCATTCTGTTTTAGACGTATTTAAGGTTTAAGATGTCTACTGGACATACAGTTTGAGATCTCTGAAAGGCTATTGGAGATGTAAGATTGGAGATCAGCAAAAAGGTAGGGGTAGGACAGGTGGATTTGAGAATCATCTGTATAGACATGGTAATAAAATCCATGAAAGCTGATGAATTCACCAAGTGAAGTAAGAGGAAGGGAGAAGAGGTAGGGGCCTAGGACACCTAAGGTCAGAGGGCACCCTCCAGCAAAGGAGACTGAGAAAGAGTGCTCTGACAGGTAAGAGGAGAACCAGGAGAGAGCTGAAAAACCTAAAGAGGAGAGTATTAAGGAGGAAAGAGTGCTCAACAGTGTCAGGCTACAAACTGGTCAAGGAGAATGAGGATTGAGAAAAGGCTATTGGATTTGGCAACTAAGAGATCATTAGTAACTATGAAAAGAGCAATTTCAGTGGAATGATGAGATCAAAAGCCACATTAAAAGAGGTTAAAAAGAGAGTGAGAGGAGAGAAAGTGAAGGCCTATTTAGATGGCCTTTTTGAGGAGTTTAGCTATGAAGAGCAGAAGAGCTTTGGATGATAGTTATTTGGGATGGAAATATCCAATGAGGGTTTTTCATAATGAGAGAGGCATGGGCATGTTTTTAGGTAATAGGGAATGAGCCAGGGAACAGGAAGAGATTGAAAATAAGCGATAGAGTGGGGATAACAAAGGGGGCAATCTATTGGAGGAGACAAGATAGAATAGGATCATTTGAACAAGTAGAGGTGTTAGTCTCGGTAAGGAGTAAGCCTACTTCATCATGTGAGGCTGGGGTGAACCTGAAGATAGTGGCAGAAGGCATCTGAATGACAAGACATGAGGAAAGGGGGAGAATTCAACTCAGTTCAAAACATTTTAAAGTACTTATTATGTGCCAGGCACCGTGCTAAGCACTGGAAAAAGAGGTAGCTCATAGTGAATGCCCTCAATTTCTTCTGTAAAATATGAAGCAAGATTCTCAGCTGAGAGGTGAGTAGAGGGGAACTATGGGAGGCTTGAGGAAGGATGAAAAAGTTTGGAAGAGCTGCTGTGGAGAGTGGGATGGTGAGCTGATGAGGGAGATTACCTTGCAGCAGTGAGGAACCAATTGGGGTTGTGTAACATGATTTGTAGTGGAACTAGTCAGAAGGGTTGTATGATCCCCACCCCGCCCCATCTTCATTTGGCAGCATGTTTGTAGGGGTGAAGGAGGTGAATGATGAGAGATCCAAGGCTAAAGCTTGGCAGGGCATAACTGGGATTATGATAAAGATGCTTGAGAATCAAGAGAGGAGGACAGGGAGAATTAGTTCACCAATGGGTCAAGATGTCTGGTGCTGAGGAGATGGCTTGGGGCCTAGCCCCACTCCTTACTACCTTCCATTAAGGGACACATGCCTAGCAGGAGATGCAAAGCAAAAGGCATGTGATCACGGGAACTTTTGCCTCCTTTTTTATTCACCTGAGGATGCTTGTTGCAAGTAGTAGACTCACTGCAAAGGAAGAAATCCTTTAGGGTTGATAGAAAATACCTGGCCTAGAATCTTGTGTGTCCAGCAGGAGATGGAAGGAAAAAATGACAGGAGATGAATGAACAGTCTAAAGGTTAGATGGTACCGCCAGGATAATAAAAGAATGAGAGAAAGATCTCCAGCTCATTTGAAGACTTAAGGGGAAACGTGGGCATGAACTGTACAGAATCAGAAGATTGGAGGGGGGTTGCTATTAGCATGGATGGAGGCAGTATCCTTATGAATAGAACCAGAGCTCTATTAAAACATTGAAGTAAATGCCTTATTGCTACCCTGGCTATACCAAAAGCTCCTTGAAGGAAAGGACCATGTTTGACACTTTTTAGTGTGTCTTTAGTATGTCCCCCTTCCCCCATAAAATTACAGTAATCATTCCTGTTCTCCTTAAATGTAGGCCTAGTGGTTAAGTGTGTTGGGGTCTTGTAGCCTGTGCAAGGGTTTTGAGATTTGTGGGGGGAAAGGGACAATTACTACCAAAGGGATGGTAGTAATTCCACGAAGTGCACTTTCCCTCACATGTACGTTCTGGCCCTTTTGGAGCTCTCTGTTAAGGCCTGTTGAGCTCTTCCTGTGGATGCTATCTGGAGTTAAGTGCAAACTAAACAGTATCTTGAATTTCTAACATGTTATGAGGCATAGCAGATGACTCTGTATAATCAAATATGCCATTCCACATTCCATTTGTAATTTCACAATTTAACTCTCTGCACCATTTAAGCATACACAAAACCTCTACAGAAATCCTCATTTTTTACAAAAGCTTTTATATGTGAGTTTCGTGCTGATTTTTCTTTTTAGATCTTTGTTATGTCTAATGAGATTCTCGCTAAGTTTTCTCCGTGCAAACTGTGATCAGGAGAACAGGAAAAAAACCAATGGAATAAAATAAATGAAAGATGGATGGACAGATGATGGGCAAACCATAGATAAAGATACTGGCCAAGGAGAAAGAAATGTGGTGTAGGGAAAAGGTCCTTGCTGGATTTGGAATCCTAGCTCTGTTGCTTCCTACTTGTGTGACCTAAGATAAGTCAGTTAACCTCTGCAGGCCTTGGTTCTTTTCTCTGGAAAACAAGGAGATTGGACTAGATGATCTCTGAGGTCTCATCTAGTTTGAAAACCTATGGACCTTTACAAATTAGAACAGAATAAGTGAGCACCAGGTATCAGTGAGCATCAGCCCAGCTGAGAAATTGATCATCCCATCCTTTCTAATTGGATCATTATGCATGGTTTTCCTGGCTCTCTCTGGAGGATCAAGGAGTAGCAGGAGAGTCACATTTTAGCTACAGATAAATGCTTGTGTGCTCTGGGTTGAGTTTCATGAGGTAATAATGGTGCTTTAGCATTTATATAGTACCTTAGGACTAAAAGCCCTCTAAAACAAGAGGCAACATGGTGGAGTGGGAAAATTTGCAGAATTTGGACTCACAGGATCTAGGTTTAAAGCCTGGTTCTGCAACTCTTGGTGGGATCTCTTGGCCTCAGTGTCTTCATCTATAAATTGAGAGGACTGAACTAAGTAACTTCTAAAGTTCCTTCCAGTTCCAAGTCTATGTTGCTCCTGTGACGTGAACTCCAGTCTCAGCTTAGCCTCTTACTGGGACCATAGACTTAATTTCAATTCTCTAAGCCTCGATTTCCTCATGTGTCAAATGGGGATGATAACACTTTTACTCCCTATCTCCTAGGGTTCTTAGGAAGAGAATGCTTAATAAACCTTAAAATGCTATACAAATGGCACTCACTGTATGTGTGACCTGGCACAGGTCACTTAATATCTCTGGGCTTCATTTCCTTAGCTTTAAAAAAAGGGATTTGAATTAGATGATTTCTAGGATCCCTTCCAGATCTAAATCCATAGTTCTATGCAAATTATTATTATGTGAGCTATTCATACATATTCTCTTAATGTAGTTGTCATTAGCTTCATTTTATTCATGAAAAAACTGAGTCTCAGAGAGAGCTAAAATGCCTTCCCCAAGGTTAAACTAAGACTCACACTGAAGATCAGTCACTGGAATTGAGGATGGACAGGAAAATGAAGCTAGAAGAACCAAGGAGTCTTATGCACATTTTACAAATTAAATAAATTGTTTTGGTAGCCAAATGCCCCTTGGAATGTGTACAAAAGGAGAACTTAGAGTTATTTGCAAAGCTATTGAAAAAGAGGCTATCATTCTTTTCTGCATCTGATGTGTCTGTCTTCAATTCAATTCAATGCAGCATTTATCAGGTGTTCTACCATGTGTAGGGCACTAAGTGAAGAGCTGGTGATACAGAGACAAATCAGTCCCTGACCTCAGTAACTGTGTATCCCATGAAGGAAGATACAACATGAACATAAATAAAATAAATACAAAGTATATAATAAATAAAGTAGAACGCTAAGAACTGGGGACATCAGGAAAGGCCATATACGTAGGAGGAAGACTTGAGCTGTGCTTGGAAGGAAATTCAGGATTCTGGGAGGGAGGAGAAAAGGGAGAGCTTTTTAAATATGGAGGACCATTTGTACAAAGGCAGATGAGAGATGGAGATATTAAGTTTAAGATTCCTAAGCCATTCAGGTGGAGACGTCCACCAGGCAATTGTTAATATGGGAATAAAATTCAAGAGAACAATAGGACTTCTCCTGCCAATAAGATTATAAACTCTATTAGGGGCGAGTAGTATCATTTTCCATGCATCTGTTCTATGCCTTAAAGGCAGTTTGGCATAGTGGATAGAGTGCTAGGCACGGAACTGAGTTCAAATCTACCCTCAGACACTTACTGTGTGACCCTGAGCAACTTACTTGACCTCTATCTGCCTCAGTTTCCTCAACTATAAAATGAGCATAAGAATAGCATCTACCTCCTAAGGTTGTTGTGGTGATAAAATATGATAATATTTGTTAAGTATTGAGTACAGTACTTGGCACATAATACGCACTTAAATGCTTGTTTCCCTTCTTCCTTCCCCCTGCAGTACTCAGCACAGCTCTGAGCATATATAGAAGTAGAGACTGAGAGCTGCAAAGGACATGAGAGGTCATCATGTTCAGTGCCTTCGTTTTACAGATGAGGAAAGGCAGGCCCAGAAAGGTCAAGTAATTTTTCTAGGACCATACAAGCGGCAGAGCTGGTACAAAACCCAGGTCCTCCTATTCCAATGTTTGTCCTCTAGACCACAAATTTTTCTCATGGTAAGTGCTGAACAAATACTTATTGATAAATAAATGAATGAATAAAATTTTTTTTGGCTTCCTATGAGCCAAGCACTTGGAATAAAAATAGAAAAGAAAGACAGTCTCTTAAGGAACTTTGTTTTCTTAATTCTATCTCTTCAATATCTCTCCCTCTTTGTATTCAGTGGCTAATTAAGACCCTAGTTAAGAACCTTATCACCTCCTGTTCTAAATTATTATAGTTACCTCCTAACTGGTCTCTCTGTGAATAGACCAGTCCCATTCTGGTCTTGGGGCTGCTAAGTGGTGCAGTGGATATAGCTGTGGGCCCAGAGCCAGGAAGACTCATCTTTCTGTTCTTCCTGAGTTCAAATCCAACCTCAGACGCTTACTAGCTGTGTGACCCTGGGGAAGTCACTTAACCCTGTTTGCCTCAGTTTCCTCCTTTGTCAAATGAGCTGGAGAAGGAAATGGCAAACCACTCCAATATCTTTGACCAAATGGGATCAAAAAGAGCTGGACGTGACTGAATAACAACATTCTAATCTATCTTCATGTCATCTGCCAGAATCATATTCCTAGACTAACACAGGTCTGACCATGTCACCCCCTGCTCCAGTGGCTCCTTACTGACCCAAGGATAAATATAGACTCTTCTGTTTGGCATTTCATGTCCTCTACAAGCTGACTCCAGACTACCTTTCCAGACTTATTACACATGTATCCTTTTCATGCACTTTGTGGCATAGCCAAACTGTGTTTTCTGCTGTTTCACTCTCAAGATATTCTATCTCCCCATTCTATGCCTTTACCCAGACTGTCTCCTGTGGGGAATACAGCTCCCTGTCCCCTCCTTCTCTTAGAATTCCTCATTTCCTTCACAGCTTTAGCTCAAGTGCCACCTCTTACACATGACCTTTCCTGATTGCCCCAGCTGCTCTTACCACTCCGCCACAGTCACCTTCTATTTGCTTTGTATTGTAGATATTTTGCCTCTCCTTACACAAGTATGTGTTGTTTCACCCAATAGAATGCAAACTCATTGATGGCAGGGACTGTTACCTTTTGTCTTTGTATCCCCAGGGGCTCAAAGGCATAGTGCCTGACATATAGTAAGAGCTTATTGATTAGTTTGACAATGCATACTAATGGAATACACTTTTCTTTAAGCAAATCCCCATGAATGACTTGGATAATTCCAGGACTTATCTGCTCATGTTTTGAATGACTTGCCAATTCAGCTAGCCAAGTGGGGCTGTGTGGGTACACTAGTGTTCATCATACTGAGACATGTGGTTGCGATTGAAGCTTACACAGAGTCATCCTTTTTGTGAACTTCTATGTTACGTTGTCTAAACCACAGTTCACCACTTGGCTCTATATGGTCTTGTGCTATTTATTAATTGTGTAATTTAGTTCCCCTAATTGTAAGCTCCTTGATATTGGGGACATAGTGTTATGTTTCACTCGAAACATAAAACACATTTCAGTTCAATGCAAAAACACTTCCTAACAATTAGAACTATACAAAAACAGAATGAGCTGATCCTAGAAGTAGCAAATTCCTATTCACTGGGTGTCTTCAAACAGAGGGGGGTCTTCAAGACTACAGGGGCAGAGGTATTGCAGTGAGATTTTTATTCAGGTATGGGTTAGACTAGATGGCCTCTGAGGTCTCTTCTATCTCTAAGATTTGGTGTCCATTGCCCTTCCTCCCTTCCTCTTCTTCCTCCTTATCCCTTTTTATTTCTTCCTGCTTTTCTATCCACTCCATCTCTGATTTCTCCATCTTAAGCTGTTGTTTTTGGGAGCTCTATGTATCCAGCTCTGTAAAATGCTTTCTCGTTTATCTCATCCTGTAAAGACTTTTGGGATACTTGGTATAAAAGACACTATAAAAAAAGAAATGGAATTGAATTTCACTGAATTTTAAAGTCCTATGCGTGTGAAGCGCTCCCGGGCAGAAGGAGGAAAGGGAGGGAGGGAGAGAGAAAAAAAGTAAAATTACTTCATGCACAGCAAGAAGAGGGACTAATTAGCCTCTGCCAAACAACCATTGATTTCCCAAATCTCTCCTGTTGACCAGAAAAGTGGGAGGGGAATATATATGATAAACTCTGACTCCAGGGGAAATGATCTCAGGAGGGAAAGGCAGCACCTAGGGAGAATGCTGTTCCTAGTCAGGTCTGTAGGACAATCTTTTTTTTTTCTTTTTTTTTTCACTATAGCAAGGCAAGACAGTGTTGTAGAAAGAGTGGTAGTTTTGGAGTCATAAGACTTCAGTTAGGCTTCTGGCTTTGCCATTTTCTAAATGTAGGACCTTGAGCAAATCATTTCTCAGAGTCACAGTTTCCTCATTTATAAAATGGGGATAAAAAATAGTTGTTTTACTTACCTCATTGAGTTGTTATGAGAATCAATGATATGTGTGCAAAGGACTTTGTAAACCCTAAAACATTATACAAATGTAAGCTATTATGATCCCTTGGGGATGCTAATACAGTAACCCATCAAAATACACTGAGGTAATAGCAGAACCCCGAAACAGTATAGCCTGAATGTTATGCATCAGAAGAATCATTTTTCCCTTGGTTTAAAAGGTTCTACTCATCAATACCCATTGAATTAAAATGAAATTATTTGTGCTTTAGGTACTATGTTTCATGAATACAGAATCTGGAGTCAGTAGACTTCTGTTTGAATCCTGATTTGGGTATTAACATTCTGTGTGCCCTTGGGAAGGTCATGTAATAATGATAATAGCAAGCATTTATGTAGCACTTTGAGGTTTGCAAAACACTTTACACATGTTATGTCATTTGAACATATGTCAACCCTGGGAGGGTGTCTTATTATCCCCATTTTACAGATAAAGAAATTGATACTGAGAGAGGTGAAATTACTTGCCTAAGCTTACATGGCTGATAAGGGCCTGAGGCAAGATTTGAACTCAGGCCTTCTGCTTTCGGCTCTAGCAGTCTTCGTGATAGGCTTCATCACTTAGCTACCTTAAGCTACTTGTTGAAGTTTTCTCATCTATACAATGAGGGAATTGATGATGTCTAAGGTCCCCTCTATCTATGAGTCCTGTGTCCTACATCTGGACATTGCATTAGGCTCTTTAGTGGATACAAGTAAATTAAACAATGGTGCCTGTCTTACCCAAACTTAAGATTCAGTTAAAAAAGCATAATCCGGGCTTTCCTAGGCATGCCAAGTTCTCTGAAGGAGACACTCTTGGCGGGGTCTTTTGAGCATGCCCAGTTTGCCTAACATGGAACCCTTTACATACCCTATCATGTGGGGCCTCCTTAGATTGGCTACCTATGTCTTTGAAACGGTTGATACTGAACAATTTGACCTTTTTTTGTCTTTTTTTTTTGGCAACTCTAATCTGCTGCATCGAGAGGGTGAAGATCCCAGTGCACCCACAGCAAGAATGCTATGAAATGAACCAGTGAGAAGGGAAAGACTTTCCTTTCCTGGTTCCTTCTCTTTTACTTGACTCTGGGAAATGTGTCTGGGGGTGTCAGTTTCTATTGTATATTGTTTATCCTCACCATTTTCAGGTGCTGGAGACAATCCTTATGGGACTCAAAAATTTGAGCCATGGTGACCTTGGAGTCAGGATTGTCAGGGTAGGTGTGGGGTGGGAGGAATAGTGCAGTCAGTCAGTCTAGCAGGGAAGCTCTGGGAAGCCAAGGTGCATGGGAGTCTAACCCAGTGGGGGATTTGGAACTGAGAGAAGGTTCTGTAGAAAAGTGAGCTAAGCTATGAATCCTCCCCTTCCCCACAGACTCAGGTGGTACAGGGTGGAGGGAGATTATGCCTCACATGTTTTAGGGTAGTAAGTTTGTACTTTTGTGATTATGCCTTCTAAAGTAAATATATCTTTGTAAAAGTGAATCTGATTGTCATTGGCTAAATAGAACTGTAATACAGGGGACCATCCTCCTACACTCAGGGGAACAGCATTGATGGGATCTGGAGTCACATGCAGAGAGCCTAGACACCCTAAGCTTCCTTGATGGTACTGGAGTACCCTGGAGATAGAGTGAAAATCTAACCTACTTTGCCTTCAGGCAGTGGGGGCAAGGGTAGATTTGCTACGAATATACTAGCCAGAATCTAAATAATTAAATTAAAATTTTAAATAAGGGAACAATAGTAGGACTGTCACTGGGCTGTATATGAAGAGTTCCAAGTGAATAGTAATAATAGCTCACATTTCTATAGTGCTTTAAAGTTTATAAAGCATTTTTTTCTTTTTTCTTTTTTTATTATTTTTAGTTTTCAACATTTACTTCCACAAGATTTTGAATTCCAAATTTTCACTCCTCCCCCCACCCCAAGATGGCATGCATTCTGAATACCCCTTCCCCTGGTCTGCTTTCCCTGCTATCTCTCCCTGCCTTCCCCTTCTATTTTTCTGTAGGGCAGGATAGATTTGGGTTCCATATTTTCTCCCTTCCTCCCTCCCCACCCACCTCATTGAAAGGGCAAGCTATACATGGGCAGTTATGCAAAACACTTCCATAGTGGACATGCAGTGAAAAACTAACTCTATTTCCCTTAATCCTATCCCGCCCCCCCTCATTTATTCTATTCTTTCTTTTGACCCTGTCCCTCCTCAGAAGTATTTGCTTCTGATTACCCCCTTTCCCAATCTGCCCTCCTTTCTATCATCCCCCTACTCTCTTGTCCCCTTCCCCCCTCTATTTTCCTGTAGGGTAAGACAGATTTCCACACCCAATTGAGTGTGTATGTTATTCCCTCCTTAAGTCAAATCCTACGAGAATAAGATTCACTCATTCCCTCTCACCTTCCCCCATTTCCCCTCCATTGTAAGAGTCTTTTCTTTTCTGTTTTTTTTTGTGAGATAATTTACCCCAGTCTACCTTTCCCTTTCTCCTTCTCCTAATATAATCCTCTCTCACCCCTTAATTTTATTCTCCAGATATGACCCTTTCATCTTCAACTCATCCTGTGCCCTCTATCTATCTATCTATCTATCTATCTATCTATCTATCTATCTATCTATCTATCCATCCATCTCTCTCTATATATATATACATACATATATTTTTTTCCCTCCAACTACCCTAATACTGACAAAGGTCTCATGAGTTACAAATATCATCTTTCCATGCAGGAATGTAAACAGTTCAACCTTAATAAGTCTCTTATGATTTCTCTTTCCTGTTTACCTCTTCATGTTCCACTTGAGTCTTGTATTGGAAAGTCAAATTTTCTATTCAGCTCTGGTCTTTTCATCAAAAATTCTTGAAAGTCCTCTATTTCACTGAATGACCATTTTTTCCCCTGAAGAATTATACTGAGTTTTGCTGGGTAGGTGATTCTTGGTTGTAATCCTATCTCCTTTGCCCTCTGGGATATTATATTCCATGCCCTGCAGTCCCTTAATGTAGAAGCTGCTAAATCTTGTGTTATCCTGATTGTATTTCCACAATACTTGAATTGTTTCTTTCTAGATGCTTGTAATATTTTCTCCTTGACCTGGGAGTTTTCCTAGGAGTTTTCTTTTGGGGATCTCTTTCAGGAGGTGATTAGTGGATTATTTCCATTTCTATTTTGTCCTCTGGTTCTAAAATATCAGGGCAATTTTCCTTGATCATTTCTTGAAAGATGATGTCTAGGCTCTTTTTTTGATCATGGCTTTCAGATAGTCCAATAACTTTTAAATTCTCTCTGCTGGATCTATTTTCCAGGTCAGTTGTTTTTCCAATGAGATAGTTCACATTTTTTCTAATTTTTTATTCTTTTGGATTTGTTTTACAGTGTCTTGATTTCTCATAAAGTCACTAGCTTCCAATTGCTCTATTCTAATTTTTAAGGAAGTATTTTCTTCAGTAATCTTTTGGACTTCCTTTTCCATTTGTCCAATTTTGCTCTTTAGGGCATTCTTCTCTTCATTGGCTTTTTGGACCTCTTTTGCCATTTGGGTTAGGCAATTTTTTAAGGTGTTATTTTCTTCAGTATTTTTTTGGGTCTCCTTTAGCAAGCTGTTAACTTGCTTTTCATGATTTTCTGGCATCACTCTCATTTCTCTTCCCAGTTTTTCCTCTATTTCTCTTACTTGCTTCTCAAAATCCCTTTTGAGCTCTTCCAAGGCCTGGGACTGATTCATATTTTTCTTGGAAGTTTTGGATGTGGGAGCTTTGACTTTGTTTTCTTCTTCTGGTTGTATGTTTTGATCTTCTTTGTCACCAAAGTAAGATAATATAGTCTGACTCTTTTTGCGCTGCTTGCTCATGATCCCAACCAATAACTTGAGTTTTAAACTCTTTGTTAAGGTAAGAGTCTGTTTCCAATGTGGAGAATGTACTGTCCTAAGCTTCGGAGGTTTGTACAGCTGTTTTCAGAGATACTTCTAGGGACCTGAAAAGTGTCAGTTCTTCCAAGGTGCTATGATAAGGGGGGAGATGTTTCCTCTCCACCACCACAACAAGCTCCACCATGCTAGCGCTGCTCCTTGCCAGTGCTCTTCCTTGCCCCAGGACTGCCCCTCAGAACTGTGACCCAGATCCAAGCACAGGCAAATCAAGAGATTTCTGCCTCAGCCCTGGCAAAGAGATCCTTGCAATCCCCCTCTGATCAGCCACTCAATTCCCCCTCAGTCTGTGGGCCAGAAGCTCAGGATGCAACTGTTGCCCCGAGGGCACACTCTGGACTTGTGGCTAAGACCTAGCTTCTTCTCTCACTGCAGTCACAGACTTTTCCCACTGACCTTCTAAGTTGTCTTTGTTGTTCATGGGTTGAGAAGTCTGGAAACCACCACAGCTGCCCATGAGTCAGTCCTCTGAGGCCCGCTCCAGGTTCTCTGTGGCCTGCGTGCCTACGCTACACTGTGCTCCTCTCCCCGCCCAGCATGATATACCTTTCCGATCAATCATCCAGGTTGTCTTGGGTTGGAAATTTGTTTTACTCTGGTTTTTTGTGGGTTCTTCTGCTTTAGAATTTGTTTAGAGTCATTTTTTATAGGTCTTTGGAGGAGTTTGGGGGAGAGCTCTAGCAAGTCACTGCTTTCCCTCTGCCATCTTGGCTCCGCCCTATAAAGCATTTTCTTCAAAATATCACTATTAGGTAGGTGGTACAAAGATTACTACCTTCATTTTACAGCTGATAAAACAGAAAATTGCTGGATGATAAAATTTGGAGGATTTGGAATTGGATTTAAAGAATAGTTATTATCGGATCAATGCCAACCTGAAAGGAGGTCTATATTGTAGTACCTCAGGGATTTGTCTTGTTCTTATGCTGTTTAGCATTTTTGTCAATGACTGGATGAAAGCATAGGTGGCACGTTCATCAAAGTTGTGGATGACACAAAACCAGGGAGCACATCAAAAATGGTGGATGCTAGGACTTTCATTTGAAATACATCAACATTCTAGGAATGATGGATTGAATCTGGTAACTTGAAATTTCATAGGGATAAATGTAAAGTCTTGGACTTGGGTTCAAAAAATCAAATGTGCAAATGAAGGTTGGGCAAGATATGCCTAGGGAATGCTTTCTGTGAAAAAAAAGATCTTGCAATATCAGCGGGTTCCAGTGTCAACATGAATCAATAGTGTGACATAAAGATAACATAATCTTTAGCTGTTTGAATAGTAACATAGTCCAGAACATGTGTATATATGTGGATATGTGTAAGGGTGAAATAGTGCCACTTTTCTTAGCTGTTCTTAGCTATTCTGAGACCACAGACCACAAATGGAATGTTGTGTTTAGTTCTCGGTGCCATGTTTTTGAAGTTAGAACACATACAGAGAAAGTTCACTAGATTTGTCTATATAATTTGTCATTTTCAGTCCAAAATTTATTTGACTATTCTTTTTTCAGTCCGTCAGCACTCGCAAATCTTCAGAACTATTCTGAGTTTCTTTGGACAAGATAATGTTGCTTAAAATGGATACAAAATATCTTAGGCTTGGATTGTATTCATTGTTATCCATTCCATATATACATGGAGCACCCACCTTGGCTAGAGGCCAAGTGAGAGGCAGCCCAGCACAGTGTAGAGTGGGGCCAGGACGTCAGGAGTGAGGATGAGCTGTTCAACTTCCCCTTCGGTTACTTCTTAGCTTTGCAATCATGCCTTAGTCACAAGCTCAATGAGCTTCACTTTCCTCATCTGTGACATGAGAATAATAAGATCTCACAGTATCAAATGAGATAGTGTATATAAATGGCTTTGAAAACTTTCCAGTTGCTATACAAATGTTAGCTAGTAATATCTCCTGGAGAGCTTTATCCCTGAATAGTTACTCATCCCTCTGGGTGTGGCCAAGATGTAGTACTGGGCAGAGATGGATGAGGAGGCAAGAAGAGCTAATATAATCAAGTTCTAGGAAATTTATATTTAATCTTTACATCAAGGTCATCTCTGTGGGTTGAGGTGAATGAAGAATCTTCAAGTCAAGTCAAGCCAACAAGTATTTATTAAGTGATTACTATGTACCAGGTCCTATGCAAAGGATACTAAGGATACAAAGAAAGGCAAATAAACAAATGAATAAATTAATAAAAATTGCATACATAAATACAAAGATAGTCCATGCCCTCAGGGAGATCATATTCTCACAGTGGAGACAACCTGCAAACAACTATGTATGTTTCCCAATTTATAGAGTGTAATTGGGAAGCGAGGTCCAAGGGAAGCCACTAACAGTGGTAGCAGTGGAGGGAGTGGAAAAGGCATTTTTGCAGAATGTGGGATTTGGGCTGATACTGAAGCCAGGAGTCAGAGGTGAGGTGGAAGGGCATTCTAACCATGGAGGATAACTAGTGAAAATGTAGATATGAGAGACGGAGGACTTTGTGTGAGATCAGCAAGGAAGCTGGTGTCATTGGATTACAGAACACATGGAGAAGAATAAAATGTTAGGAGCTTGAAAAATTGGGAAGGGTCCAGCCTATGAAGGCTTTAAATATATTACAAATATAAATATAAAATACAGAACATTTTATATTCAGTCTATCTTGGAGGTGATAGGAAGCCATGGAAGTTTATTGAGTAAGGCAGTGACATGATCTGCTCTCTTAGGAAGGTACTTTGGCAGCTGAGTAGAGGAAAATGGACTGGAGTGAGGAGAGATAGGAGAAAGGGAGTCCAACTCGAAGGCTATTGCTGTAGTGCAGATATGAGGTAAGATAGCCAACACCACAGTGGCAGCTATGTCAGTAGGAAAGGGAACATATACAAGTGATACTGCAAGAGCAGAATCGGTAGGACTTAGCACCAGATTAGATATGGGGTGTGAGAATGAAGAATCAAGGACAACACTGAGGTTGTGAGTCTGGAGGATGGAGAGGATGGTGGTACCCTGAGCCTTCCATCTCCTGCTGGTTGTAACATTCTCTGAGGAAGGGCCTTCAGGGGCCAGTCTGGGCTTCTTCCATCTGCCTGAAAGCAAGCACTTCAATCTGTACCAATACAAGGCATCTGCCACCTCCTGCTGCTAACCCAGTCTCCCAATTGGGATATGAAGAACCTCCAGTGCAAAGAAAATGAACTTAGGCCTCCCACCTCTTTCTGCCCCTGTCCTTTGAGGGTACAGGTGTGGCAGCCTCCACTCAACTCTGAACATTCTCACACTTGCTCATCCCCTTCACATCCCGGTGATTGTGAACTCCTGGAGATCACTCTCAAACCCTATTCCTCACCCTCTACCACCTGATTCCTCATTTCTATCCCCCTCAATTCTCCCACACAAGTTTCATTCTAACTCCACCCATTCTAACTCCACTGTGTCCCCTGGAATGTTGGTTCCATAGGCAACAAACAAACTTTTCTTCATCTTAAATTTATTCCTCTCCTACTCCTTCCATTTACTAGCTCTTACTGAAAGCTGGCACCCCCCTGACAACACAGCCTCACTGGTCATTCTCTCCACTACTGGCCACACCTTCACTCATTCTCCTCAGCTCACTGGTTGAGGCAGGAGAGTTGGAATACACCTTGCTCCCCATTGTCACTTTCAGGTTCTCCCCAACTTGGTAACCTCTCTTCCTTTGAGGTTCATGTGATTTGTTTCCACTACTCAATCAAAATGTTGGTAGCTGTTGTCTACAGAGTCCCAGATCATTCCCCTTCTTTTACTCAATGAAGACGTACAATTTTTCTCTCCTCCCCAACTCCTGCCTTCATACTAGAGGACTTAACATACATAATGATTTTCCCTCAAATATTCTAACCACTCAATTCCTCAACCTACTCACCTTCCATGAACTACTATTTCACCCCACCTCAGCCACGCACCAAAATGATCATGCACTTAATCTTGCCATTAACCCATAAATGTACTACCTCCATGTTCAAGAATTCTGAAATTCCCCTATCTCAGCAATCTATTAGCTTTTTATCTCTTCTTTTGCCTTCCCTTACATAACCTTACTCTTTATTTGCTTTGTGATCTCTAATCTCTTGATGCCTCAATTCTCTCCCAGGCCATCTCCCCTGCATTAGTCACTCTTTCTTCCCCCTATCTTGACTCCTTGGTGGACCAGTTCAGTTCTACACCATCCTCCTCTCTTAAACCCCTTTCCCTATTATCACATTGGTGATTCTGCCCAGACAAGCCTCAGTCTTGGATCACTTCCACTATTAGTTGCCTTTGCTCCTATACACGTGGTGCTGAGTGAAGGTGGGGAAAGATCACATAACCATTCTGAATGGGTCCACTACAATTTTATGTTATGTAACATCAACTGGGCCCTTACTGCTGATAAGCAATCCTATTATAACTCCCTTATCAACTCACTATTCCACTCTCAACATTGGCTCTTCCAAATGTTTTCATTCCTCCTCAAACCACCCATGGTTCCCCCTCCCCTGACTCTCTTAGCTGAGAACTTTGCCTCATGTTTTACAGAAAAAAAAATTGAGAAGCCATTCACTGTGAACCCCTTCTCCCTTCTTCATCTCCTATTACTCAGGTGCCTTTTGCCACTCTCTCTTCCTTCACCCCTGTTTCATATAATGAAGTGGCTTCACTCCTTACCAAGCCTAACCCTTCTACTGGTACAAGTGATTCCACTTTATCCTATGTTCTCTGAGAGATTGTCCCCTCTCTCATTCCCACTTTTTCACTTACTTTCCATCTCTCCTCTACTCTCGTTTCCTACTGCCTACAAACCTTCCTCAGCTATGTCAGCAGGAAAGGGGACAAATACAAGTGATATGGCAAGAGTAGAATTGATAGGACTTAGGACTGCCCATATCTCCCCTATTCTGAAAAAACCCTCACTTGACGCTTCCATCCCTGCTATCATCCTATATCTCTTCTGCCCTTTGGAGCTAAACGTCTTGTAAAGGCTCTCTACAATGTGTGCCTCCACTTTTTCTCCTCTCACTTTCTTCTTAACCCCTTACAATTTGCCTTCTGACCTTTTCATTCCACTAAAACTGTTCTCTCCAAAGTTAGTAATGGCTTTTTCCTCAACCCTCATTCTCCTTGATCTCTTTGCAGCCTTTCATACTGTTCATCACTCTTTCTTCCTTGATGCTCTCTTCTTTTGAGGTTTGAAGGACACCAGTTGCTCCTGGTTTTCTCCTCTCCTGCTTTTCTTCCTACCAATCTGACCACTTCTCTACCTCCTTTGCTGGAACCTCCTCCAGTTCATGCCCTCTAACTGTAGGTGTCTCCTCTGGGTCCTGTCCTGGGTCTTCTTCTCTTTTTCCTCTACACTATTTCACTTGGTGATCTCATCATCTCCCATGGATTTAATTACCATCTCTACCCTAATGATTCTCAAATCAACATTTCCTGCCCCAATCTCTCTGCTGATCTCCAGTCTCACATCTCTAATTGCCTTCCAGACATCTAGAACTGGATGTCTCATAGACATCTTAAATTCAATATATCTAAAACAGAGCTCATTATTCCCCACCCCAACCTTCCTCTGCCCCATCTTCCCTATTACTGTGGAGGGCAAAGCCTTCCTCCTAGTCCTCCAGGCTTTAACCTAAGGGTCATCCTGGACTCTTCTGTATCTATCACCCCCATATCCAAGCTGTTGCCAAGGTCTGTCGATTTTACCTTTTCAAGATCTCTCAAATATGCCCCTTTCTCTCATCTGATGCTGCCACTACTCTAGTGCAGGCCCTCATCACCTCACACCTGGATTATTGCAATTGCCTGCTGGGGTGTCTGCCTGCCTTAAATCTCTTCCCATTCTAATCTATCCTCCATTCAGCCACTAAAGTGATTTGCCTAAAGTGTAGGTCTGATCATGTTACCCCACTACTCAGTAAACTCCAGTGACTCCCTATTGCCTCCAGAAACAAATACAAAATGCCCTGTTTGATATTCAAAGGCTTTGATAACCTAGCCCTCCAACCTTTCCAGTCTTCTTATACCTTACTCCCCAACACCCACTCTAGTCCCCTTTTAACTTTCCAGTCTTCTTAGATCTTACTCCCCAACACACATTCTTTAGTCCAGGGACACTGGCTGCCTGGCTGTTCCACAAACAAGACATTACATCTCTTGGTTCTAAGAATTCTCTCTGCCTGTCCTCCATGCCTGCAACACTGTCCCTCCTCACTCTGACTACTGACCTCCTTGGCTTCCTTAAAGTCCCAAATCAAATCCTACCCTCTAGAGGAAGTCTTTTCCAACCCCTAATATATATATTTGTTTGCATGTTGTCTTCCTTATTAGTTTGTAAGCTCCTTGAGGACAGGGACTGTCTCTTGCCTTTCTTTTTATCTCTGGTGCTTAGCAGTGTCTGGCATGTAGTAGGCACTTAATAAATGTTTATTGATTGACTGATGGTACCCTTGAAAATAATATGGAAGTTTGGAAGAGGTGAGGGTTTGGAGGGAAATATAGTAAGTTCAGTTTTGGACACTTTGAGTTTAAGCTCTCTATGGGGCTTTCAGTTTGAGATGTACAGTAGATAGCTGGAAATGAGACTGGCAGTCAGGAGAGAGGTTAGGGAGGAATAACTGGATCTGAGAACCATCTACACACATGTGATAAATAATCTATGGGAACTGAGATCACCAAGAAAGTAATCTATAGGGAGAAGATAAGAGGGTCCAGGACAGAGTCTTGGTGGACATCAAGTGTTTCAAATGAGATAATATTTGTAAAGTACTTAGCACAGTGCAAGGCAAATAATAGGCACTTAATAAATGCTTGTTTCCTTTCCTCCTCTCTTCACCTCCATTTAATGGGTGTGGTCTGGATGAAGATCCAGCAAAGGAGACGGAGTTGTTGTTCAGTCATTTCAGTAATGGCCCATTTGGGGTTTTCTTTGCAAAAATACTAGAGTGGTTTGCCATTTCCTTAGTTGTTTCAATTATATTCGACTCTTTGTGACCCCATATAGGGTTTTCTTGACAGAGATATTGGAGTGGTTTGCCATTTCCTTCTCCACCTCATTTTACAGATGAAGAAACTGAGGTAAAAAAGGGTTAAGTGACTTGCCCAGGGTCATAAGTGTCTGAGACCAGATTTGAACTCAAGAAGATGAGTCTTCCTGACTTCAGGCCCAGCATTCTATCCACTTCGTCACCTAGGAGACTAAGAGACTGAGGTAAATGAGTAGGAGGGGGACAGAGAGAGAGAGAGAGAGAGAGAGAGAGAGAGAGAGAGAGAGAGAGAGGGAGAGAGAGAGCAGCGCCATAAAAGCCTAGAGAGTAAAGAGTAACAAGGAGAAGAAGGTACAGAGAGGTCAAGAAGAATGAGGATTGAGAAGAGGTCATCATATTCGGCAATAAAGAGACCATTGATAACTTTGGAGAGATATTCAAAGTTATAGCATAATGTGAACCTATAGAATTTAGAAATAGAAGTGATTTTTAAAATCATCTAGCCATGAAACCATGAATTTAGAGATGAAAGGAACCCAGAGGTCATCTAATCTAATTCTTTTATTTTATAGATGTAGAAACTAAAGCTAAGGGAGGTAGTGATGTGCCCAAAGCCACACAAGTAGTAAGCACCAAAAGTGGGACTTGATCTCAGGTTAGTACTATTTAGAGTTAGTACTATTTCTACTGGATCATGCAACCTCTCTACCAATCCCTTCATACAGATAAGGAAAATGAGGATCACTGAGGCTAAGAGTCTTGTCCAAAGGCATACAGGCAGTAAGTAGTGGAGTTAGGATTCGAATCTGGGTCTCCTGACTCCAAATTCCTTATTCTTTCCACTATACAATGCCACATTAAAATGAATGCATGACTGGGACGTAACAATGATGTGATGACAGTAATGTAAACATACCTTCTATCTAACTCTAAGATATACAAAGCCCTTTTCCAGTGAGGTTAGTAGTACAAATATTATTACTCCTGTTTTGCAGATGAGGAACCTGAGGTTCAGAATATTTAAATGGCTTAAGTTATGCAGCTTGAGGAGTTAAAATTTGACACCCAGTCTTTTGGCTCCAAGTTCAGAGCTCTCTTTTGCCACATACAGGGCACTTTTCCATCACCCATTCTGAGGACTGGAAATTGTCCTCATCTCTTGGGTTTGAGTATTGGTTGGCAGAGTTTGGGCACACAGGTGGGTAGAGTTAAGACTGGGGACTTAGGAGTAAAGTGACTGAAACTCTATCATAAAAATGGAAAATCCAACACAAATCTCCCATGTAGCCCCTGGCTGGCCGATGTGAAGGGGCTGATTACTGGCCTTATACTACCTTCATTTTGATAAAGTTGTTTTTTTTCACCCCCACACCTATGTTCAAGGTTAATTCTGTGTTATTTTCTCCACTGCAAGCCTTTTCAAAGCGCCCAGGGAACAGCATTTAGCGAAGCAAGGCTGGGGAGGCAGGGAATGGAGCTGTGTTAACTCTGAATGTGGCTGGGAAGCAGGCTTAAGCTGATGGCAGGAGAACAAGTGTTTTTCAGGTGTTAAATGCAAAAGGAGAGAACAGCTAGGCCTCTGGAGCCTCCACTCGGTCCCCTCCCAGGAGCTGTCTCTTTTAGAGAAAGCCACAGGTTGGCTCCCAGCTGCTGCTTCCAGATCCTTAGAGATTAGGTTGGGAGAAGTCAGAAGGAGGGGGTGGTGGAGAGGCCTGGCTCACTGGTGGAATAATAGCTCTGGAGAGCATAGATACTGCTGATAGTGCGGAGATCTGGGCAAGGCATCAGCAGTAGGCAGAGAGCTGACTAGGATGGATGGCTGTGAAAGCCTAATGGGGGTGGTCAAGGATGCTATGGGTTTGGCTAATAAGCCCTGTTGTGATCTTTTTGAAAATATTCATTATGAACATACTTCTCATCCTCTGTCTTCCCATTGTAGGCTTGTGAAATCATAAGGAAAAGGAGAGATATGGTTAGATTAGGTCACCTCCATAAGCAGTCTGGGCAGTATTTCGTTATTAAGAAGAGTCAGGGCTGTTTGCCACTTTTTACACCTCTTTTTTGTTGTTCAGTCATTTCAGATTCTTTGTGACACCATTTGGGGTTTTCCTGGCAAAGATATTGGAGTGGTTTGCCATTTCCTTCCTCAGCTCATTTTACAGATAAGGAAACTGAGGCAAATAGGGTTACATGACTTGTCCAGGGTCATAGAGGTAGTAAGAGTCTGAGGTCAGATTTGAACTCAGGTAGATGAGTCTTCCTGGCTACAGGCCTGGTGCTCTATTCACTGCGCCACCTAGATGCCCATAGAGTCAGAGGACATGGGTTCGAATCCTAAATCTGTCACTTACAAACTGTGTCTCATTGGCCATGTTACTGAACCTTTCTAGGCTTCAGTTTCCTCATCTGTAAGATAAGGCACTGTGGACTAGAAGACCTTTCAGATTCCTTCCAGCATTAAATCTATAATCCTATGATTAAGAAGTAGAAGAGAGTTTCCCATTTTCCAATGACATAAGTTGAGAGGGACAGTTAATATACTGGAAGAAGAAAGCATTTAAAGTACACTCCAAGATTGTGACTAGAAAGGTGGTAGTGAGATAAATTATGCCCATCTTATAAATGAAGAAACTAAGGCTTAGAGAGGTTAAGCAATTTACCTGTCATCACACTAATAAGTGTTTGAGGCAGAATTCGAATCCAGGTCTTCCTGATCCCAAGTCTAGCATTCTTTCTGCTCCACCACCCTCTCACCTACATACTTTTCTCACATATTCCAGGGCATTGCTGCTATGTATATAAGGCATCCCAGGACCAACTTTCCTAAAGGTAGAAAGCATATAGAAAGCATTGCATTTGACTAACTGGTTCTGCTAAGAGAATTATGTTAAAAAAAGATAATCATAAAATATCAGGTGCCATGGAAACACTTATTAATCCTGGGGAGCCGGAGCTCAAATGGTTTTAGAGGATTGCTCTGGCTCTGGTTTCCAACAAGCAGTTCTGAAGCTCATTCAAAGCTCTCAGTTTCTTGGACTAGAAATCAGAGTACTCAGTACACATTGATTTAGTGCCTTCTGTCAAAGTATATCAAAGCTTGTAAGCAGCAGAAACCCCTCCTATGCCCTTGGGCAGAGAGTGGCACAGAGCAGCGGACGCAGAGCAGCAGGTGTCCATCTAGTTCTACTATTGTCTGATCTTTTCTTTTTGGAAATAATTGTCATCCAACCTTGCTGCATCTGAGAACCAGTGTTTATTTTCCTCAACATCTCTACCCTTCATTCTCCTACCTTTTAATGGGTCCTCAGTTCCTTTCCATAACAACCTCAACCAACATTTTTCTATGACTTTGAGCTTACCGGAAAGAGATAGTATGGATGATGGAAAGGGCACCACACTAGGAGATCAGAGAGTTGGATTCTTGTCCTGGCTCACTGCAAGGTAGCTGTGTAAAAATTTGGGCATCTTATTTAAACCATCTGATCCTCAGATTCCTAATATATATATAATAATAACAGCTAGCACACACACATACACTCATGTATATATGCAATCACTTTAAGAGTTGCAAAGCACTTCACAAATATTACCTTATTTTAACCTCACAACAACCCTGGAAGCTAGGTACTATTATTACGCTCATTTTATAGATGTGGGAACTGAGCCTGAGAGAAATTAAATGACTTGACCAAGGTCACACAGTGGCTGAGACAGGATTTGAATTGAAGAATTCTTGCCTTCAGGTCTAGTACACTATTGGCTGCATCACCTAGCTAGCTGCCTTCTTATAGAACACAAGGCTGAGCTACTTAAGGTCCTGAAGTAGTATGATTTTCTGAGGTGGGAATGATTTATTCAGAGAAGAGGAAGTTGAAGGATGACAATTTCACTACATAAAGAGTTGATGACCAGAATACAATGATTTTCTGTGTTAGCCATCTCCTCTGAAGACAAAAGAAGAGACAGAAGGCATAAGGGATTTAGGTTAAGTGCAAAAAAACTTCTAGCACTGAGGCAGGTAGACCTCAAAACAGGTAATCAAAGAAAGTTATGAAATCTTCTGCTTGGGGGCTTTAATATATTGATGCTTTTGTGGAACTGGGATCTCATTGACATGGTTATTCTTTCTGGTGATGCAGATCACAATCAGTCTATATCCTCTCCTCTCATGTGTTGATATTCTCCTGCCTACCCTCCCTGTAAGGTTCATCCAACATGCATGGGGTGGATGTTGAACTTTTAACTGAAAGGTCCTACATGACGAAAGTATATGAGGTTCTTTGCAGATAAAAAGAAATAGGATGTATGGTTCATGCTCTCAGAGTTTGAGAATCAGTTGAGGATACAACATATAGACATGTAAAGAATTAAATAACAATATAATGCAACACAATATAACACAGCAACACAACATAACATAATACAAGAAGTATCAGTTAACCAACATTTATTAATCTCCTACTATAAGGGGTAGCTTAGGTGGTGTGGCGGATAGAGCACTAGGCCTGGAATCTGGAAGACCTGAGTTCAAATTTGAACTCATACACATACTAGTTGTGTGACCCTGGGTGAGTCATTTAACCCTGTTTGCCTCAGTTTCCTCACCTGTAAAATGTGCTGAAAAAGGAAATGGCAAACCACTCCAGTATCTTATGCTAAGAAAACCCCAAATGGGGTCATGAAGAGTCACATATGACTGAACAACAACTATGTGCCATCATTGTGCTAGAAATACAAAGGAAGTCAAAAGACAGTCCCTGCCCCCAAGGAGCTCACAGTTCAATGGGGGAGACAACGTAAACAAATGTGTACAACCCAGCTATACATGGGAAAAATTGGAGACAATTAATAAAGACAGGATATGAAAAGTACCAAATAAGAAGTGGTCAGAGCTCACATTTCTATTATGCTTTAAGGTTTACAAAGCTTTTGGTCTCTTGACATTGTGAAGATACCAGAGGCACTTCCCATTGGTTAGCCCTTGCTGGATCATCTTCTTTTCTGGTCTGCTCTCTGACATTACTTCTCTTGCACAATTCATCATTGGTAAGGAGTTGTAGCCTAGTCATACCTACAATAAACATTTCCATTGTACTTTGGGTCAGCTAGGTGGCACAGTAGATAGAGTGCAGGCCTGAAATCAGGAAGACTCCTCTTCTTAAGTTTAAATCTGGTCTCAGACACTTACTAGCTCTGTAATCCTGGGCAAGTCACTTAATCCTGTTTGCCTCAGTTTTCTTATCTGTAAAATGAGTTGGAGAAGGAAATGGCAAACCACTCCACTATTTCTGTCAAGAAAACCCTACATGGGGTCACGAAGAGTCGGTTTTGACTGAAACAATGAAACAACAATTGTACTTTGAGACTTTGAGTGATCTATAATTTGCATTCTTTGGAACAACCTGCTAGATTCTACAATTAGTAGTCATATAGCACCACCAAAAGATATTGTTAAGATGATGGACCTTTGTTTCAAGGAAAACATTGGGGTCATTAACAACATAGATAATGTTGCTCAGACATCCCCTGATTATTCATATCAAGTGAGGTATAAAAGAAAGAGATGTTTGTGAATATATAAATATTTGCTGCTGTCACACAGAATGCTCAGCTCAGAGTTCAAAAGGAATATGGATTTCCTACATTCATTGAAGTTTTGTAAAGACAGTTGATGATCAATTAAAAGAGATTAGCTTACTATCCACACAGGAAAAAATGAAATCAAATGGATGAAGAATGTATGATGTCCAGACTATGGTATATAGGTAGATGGGAGGCAGATGAGGAGTGCAGCCTCTGGAGAAAAGGTTTGTTGTTGTTCAGTCGTTTAAGTGATGTCTGACTTTCTGTGACCCCATTTGGGGTTTTCTGGTAAAGATACTGGTGTGGTTTGCCATTTCCTTCTCTAGTTCATTTTACAAATGAGGAAACTGAGGCAAATAGGGTTAAGTGACTTGCTCAGGTTTACACAGCTAGCAAGAGCCTGAGGCCAGATTTGAACTCAGGAAGATCAGTCTTCTTGACTTCAGGTCTGGCACTCTATTCTCTAAGACACCAAGCTATCCCAAAGAGAAGAGGATAAAGGTCCAAATCTTGCCTTTGACACTTAATAAAGCCATCAAATTGTGTGACTTTGGGCAAGTTACTCCACCTCTCTGGGTCTCAGTTTCCTTATCTGCAAAAGAAGAGGAGTAAATTAGATGGCTTTTGAAGCTGGTGCTTTGGTGCACCTATCTCATCCAGACACTGTGGATGGACAATGAGTTGGGCCCAAAATTGAACAGGAGGAAGAAAGCAGATTGTATTGTCTTTGGGAAATTGTGCAGTTCTCTTAATGATTTCAACCTTCTCCCTGAAATAAAGGGATTATTAAACACAGATGACATTCTCATCATTTAAACTTTAGGTGTAGTCCTGCCTAAAAGTAGAGGGATGAGTCAGATATGCTCTTAAAAGTCTTTCTAGTCTGAGCACTCTTTGGAATCATTCTTCTTAATTGCGGCTCCTGATGCTTAGAGATAATTTGCTTAATAGGATTAGGGTCACTTCTATTCTCTACTGAAAATTAGAGAAGTGGCAGGTACTTGGGATAGGCCAGTGGTAAGAAGGAAAGGGGGAGGAAGGCAAGGGGATGATACTTCTGTTCAGATTGTAAGGACATCCATATAGGCCTTTGGTGAGATTAATATGATTTTATTATATTCTAAATCAACCAATTAACACTTATTAAGTGCCTCCTATGTGAAAAGCACTGTGCTAAATGCCGGGGATACAAAAAGAGACAAAGAACAGTTCCTGCCCTCAAGGAGCTTATAATCTAAGGGGGAAGAAAATATGCAACCAAATATATACAAAGCAAGCTATACACATGATAAATAGGAAGTAAAAGAGGGAAGACAGTAAAATAAAGAGAAGTTAGAAAAGGCTTCCAGTAAAAGATGAGATTTTAGTTAGGACTTAAAGGAAGCCAGGGAGGTCAGTCAATAGTCACAGGGGAGGAGGGAGAACATTCCAGGCATGAGGGATAACAAGAGAAAATGCTCAGAGTCAAGAGACGGAGTGTTTTGTTCATAGAACATGCAGGAATCACGTCACTGGATCAAAGAGGATACTTCAGGAACTAAAGTAGAGGAAGGCTGGAAAGGTGGGAGGGAGCTGAGTTATGAAGGGCTTTGAATACCAAAACCGAGCATTTTGTATTTGCTCCTGGAGGCAATAGAGAACCACTGGAGTTTATAGAGTAGTGGGTGACATGGACAAATCTGAGCTTTAGGAAAATCACTTTACTGTTTGAATAGAGGATGGATTAGAGTGGGGAAAGACTTGAGACAGGCAGACCCACTAGCAGGCTATTATAATCATCTAGGAGTGAAATGATAAGGGCCTGCAGTAGACTGGTGGCAGTGTCGGAGGAGAGAAGGGAGCATGTTTGAGAGATGCCGCAAAGATGAAATTGACAGGCCTTGGCAACAGATTGGGGATGGGGGAGTGAGAGATAGTGAGGAATCCAGGATGATTCCCAGGTTGGGAGCATGGGGGATTGGGAACATGGTGTTGCCCTCTGCAGTAATAAGGATGGTAGGAGGTAGGAAGGGCTTAGGGGAAAGGATAACGAATAATACACCGAGTTTAAGATGTCTACTGGACATCCAGTTTGGGATTTCTGAAAGGCATTTGGAGATGGGAGGTTGGAGATCCATGATAAATTTTCTAATAATGCATAAGCTAGTGTCCCTGGCGAAGAAAATGGTAGGGAAACTGGTGGGTGGGGAACTAAGGAGGAGGCTGGCCCTGTGCTGCCAGAAATAGGAGATGCTCAGGACAGAGGTGACTCATACAAGCAGTTCCCTGAACGAGAGGAGAACCCCTACAAAATGTCAAAATTAGCAAACTCAAAGGGCTATATCCAGTTGCTCGCACTTATTTCCCAGCTGGAGGACTCTGATAAAGCTGCCTTTCTCTGCTCCAGCTTTGACTGAATCAAGTAGAAGCAATTCCACTTTCTCCACTAGCTCTTATTCTGGAGTTGCACAGAAGGGAAAGCCTTTCCTAATATCCAGTCTCAGCTGACACTGGACACACCCCACCAACTCTATCAAATGGGTGTACACGTAGGTCTGGAAGGCCAGATAACTGGGTGCTGCTGGCACTTCTCTAGATAAGGATGGCTCCCATGGTGCCTAGAATATAGAAGGTACATCATAAATACTTGTAGATTTAACTTTCTTGATGTGATTTAATTTTTTTTAATAGAATGGTATTTGGCCTCAGAGATTTGGTTTCTAAAGAAAAAAAAAAAGAGAGATGGAGATCAGAGGCTAATGGGGACAATAGAATCCGAGGGTAGCATGTAGCCTTGTCTGCTGCCATCTCACATACTGGTTGATCTGAGCATCAGTTAATGCCAAGGGACCTTTTAGCCTTCCACATGTGTGTCATTCCTTCAATCTTCATCCAAGTTTGATTTCCAGCAGCCCTTGGGGGAGACTTCACAGTACAATGAAAAAAAAATAATAAAACCTCTCTGGTGTAGAGTAATCGGCTGTTCTCTTACCCCTCCCCACATGCTTCTTCATTTTGTGCCTGCCCTCCTTCGACAGAGCCTCTTTGTCACAGGCCCGGGCCCCATTCAACCTGTGAAACAATGCCACCTCTGCTATCCCCTTCACCCTCGCTACCTGCTCGGAAACCCATCTCCTGCTATTCCTTTTGATGACTTCTCCTTAGTTGCCACGAAGAAGTGCTCGTATCAGCAAACAGATGGCGGCTGAGGCATGTAGCATAAAATATATTTATCAAGGCAAACAGCTGTAGCCCATTTCATTCCGAAGATTTCTATTAAAAGTTCTCTGGAGCTACAAGCTGCTCGGAGTCTGCAGTCTGAATACAGCCCCGGGAGCAGGCGGCTTTGTGCGCTGAGCAGCCCCCTCCGTGCCTTTCTTTGCAGGTCCAAAGAGAAAGCAGACGGTCTCCTGTATTCCTTTTCGCTGGCTTCAATTATAATGACACAATCGAATTGGCATCCTTTGCTTTCCTCCATTCAGGGAGTTGGGGGGGGGGTGTACACCCGAATAGCTTTCGCTCTCCAAGCACGGCCTTAGACAATGGCATCATGGTAGCCACACAAATGAAGTGAATTGTAATGGAGAATGTGTTTGAAGTAGCTGCTTTGGGGTGGTTCCTTCCCCCTTGCATGACTGAGGAAGGTTCATGTAATATTAGAGTTTGGAAAGCACCTTAGAGATCACCTCATTTCTCTGATTAAAAAAAAAAAAGGAGGCCCAGAGGTAAAAGGGCTTGCCCAGTCTCATGCAGCTAGTGATATGAAGAGGTGCTGTTTACCAGAAGGTTGTATATATACACAACGGTGGCACTGGTCAGTTCTGTGATACCAAAGAACCTTGTCGATGCTCATTTCTTTCACACCAGGAAACTGAAAAATCTCCACATTTCATTAACCTGTCTAAGTTACTGATTTCCCCCCCTTTTACTATAGGAGGTACTCTTTCATATGTGAGGCAGTCAGTCAATATACATTTATTAAACAAATAATGACATAACTGAGTTTAAGGCACTGTGTTAAGCTGTACTTAGACAGCATGGTATAGTGGGTAAAGAGCTGACCTCAGAGTCAAGAAGACCTGGGTTTCAAGACTCACCCTACACACACACACACACACACACACACACACACACACACACACACACACA